>NW_028163117.1:0-35000 GCF_964263955.1 Coregonus lavaretus | reverse complement strand
ACCTGAGATACCAACCCTCATCCTCTACCTGAGATACCAACCCTCCCCTCTACCTGAGATACCAACCCTCCCCTCTACCTGAGATACCAAACCTTCCTCTCTACCTGAGATACCAACCCTCCCCTCTACCTGAGATACCAACCCTCCCCTCTACCTGAGATACCAACCCTCCCCTCTACCTGAGATACCAACCCTCCCCTCTACCTGAGATACCAACCCTCATCCTCTACCTGAGATACCAACCCTCCCCTCTACCTGAGATACCAACCTTCCCCTTTACATTATTTTTAATGTATTTTTAATTTATGAAAAATTTATGCACTCACTAACTGTATGTCGCTCTGGATAAGAGTGTCTGCTAAATGACTAAAAAATGATTTTTAAAAACCTTCCCTCTACCTGAGATACCAATCCTCATCCTCTACATAAAGCACTCGATCTGCCAGTCACATTCTGTTGAAGGTCCCCAAAGCTGTTATCTGCCATTAACATTGTTTGTGCCATGTTGTTTCTTGTTGCCATAGTTCTCTCCATGTAGTGTGGCGATGTTTCTCTTGATGTGCTTTGTTCCCACAGTCTGCTGATGTATCTGTGGCCAAGTGTCCTCCGTCTGTCTCGTCTTACTTATTTTAACCCTGCCCCAAATGAGGCCTTTTGCCTCTTGCCAGGCCTGTGCCATTAAACCCCTACAACTTATCCAGAACGCTGCAGCCCGTCTGGTGTTCAACCTTCCCAAGTTCTCTCATGTCACCCCGCTCCTCCACACACTCCACTGGCTTCCAGTTGAGGCTCGCATCTCTGGTTACTGGATGTATCCTAATAATATAGTACTGTGACAGATAGTTAGCGCAGGATAGAGGGTTGGCTGTTTGCTGCTGTTCTCTGGTTACTGGATGTATGGGTGATCCAGACCAGGATCTCTAGTGCCTTAGACCACTGCGCCACCTGGCCACCATTCTAGAGGCGTAGGTATAATTTAGCAATGTTGTGTTTTTAAAGATCGTGTGTACTTGAACAGGACCCTAGTTTGTGTGATAAGCTGTGTGTGTGTGTGTGTTTCGTCTAGTCAGGGGACCA
Source organism: Coregonus lavaretus (assembly GCF_964263955.1). Classification (NCBI taxonomy): domain Eukaryota; kingdom Metazoa; phylum Chordata; class Actinopteri; order Salmoniformes; family Salmonidae; genus Coregonus; species Coregonus lavaretus. The sequence goes on along the minus strand of NW_028163117.1, from coordinate 33,923 downwards.
GAAGGAGCTGTGTTTAGTCCAACAGGATTACTAGAGATTAGGATTAACTGCAGATCCCAGACCAGTCTATATAATACAGCTAGTCAGTAGATTGGTAAAGAGACTAGATTAAGACCAGGGATTTTTCTGCCATTGTAATCCTTGGGCGGGCTGCCTAAGCATTATTTTTACCCAATAAAATATATATACAGTACCAGTCAAAAGTTTGCACACACCTACTCATTCAAGGGCTTTTCTTTATTTTTTTTACTATTTTCTACATTGTAGAATAATAGTGGAGACATCAAAACTATGAAATAACACATATGGAATCATGTAGTAACCAAAAAAGTGTTAAACAAATCCAAATATGTTTTATATTTGAGATTCTTCAAATAGCCACCCTTTGCCTTGATGACAGCTTTGCACGCTCTTGGCATTCTCTCAACCAGCTTCATGAGGTAGTCACCTGGTATGCATTTCAATTAACAGGTGTGCCTTTTAAATGTATTTTCTTCTTAATGTGTTTGAGCCAATCAGTTGTGTTGCGACAAGGTAGGGTTGGTATACAGAAGATAGCCCTATTTTGGTAAAAGACCAAGTCCATATTATGGCAAGAACTTCTCAAATAAGCAAATAAAAATTACAGTCCATCATTACTTTAAGACATGAAGGTCAGTCAAAACTGAACATTTTAAAGAACTTTTAAAGAGTTCTATGGACAATTCAGTCAACCTCATGGCTTGGTTTTTGCTCTGACATGCACTGTCAACTGTGGGACCTTATATAGACAGGTGTGTGCCTTTCCAAATCATGTCTAATCAATTGAATTTACCACAGGTGGACTCCAGTCAAGTTGTAGAAACATCTCAAGGATGATCAATGGAAACCGGATGCACCTGAGCTCAATTTCGATTCTTATAGCAAATATGTTTTTTTTTCTGTTTTCTATTTATAATACATTTGCAAAAATAGCTAAAAACCTGTTTTCACTTTGTCATTAGTACAATAATGTGTAAGGACAGTATATTAATAGAAAAGGTGTACTGCAGTAGTTATATAGGATGAGCCTAAGATCAGTGTAGGTTGTATCAGAATCAGCTGGAGGAGTCCAGGCCAGTATTCGTGTAGGTTGTATCAGAATCAGCTGGAGGAGTCCAGGCCAGTATTCGTGTAGGTTGCATCAGAATCAGTTGGAGGAGTCCAGGCCAGTATTAGTGTAGGTTGCATCAGAATCAGCTGGAGGAGTCCAGGCCAGTATTAGTGTAGGTTGTGTCAGAATCAGCTGGAGGAGTCCAGGCCAGTATTAGTGTAGGTTGTGTCAGAATCAGCTGGAGGAGTCCAGGCCAGTATTAGTGTAGGTTGTCAGAATCAGCTGGAGGAGTCCAGGCCAGTATTAGTGTAGGTTGTGTCAGAATCAGTTGGAGGAGTCCAGGCCAGTATTAGTGTAGGTTGTGTCAGAATCAGCTGGAGGAGTCCAGGCCAGTATTGGTGTAGGTTGTATCAGAATCAGCTGGAGGAGTCCAGGCCAGTATTAGTGTAGGTTGTATCAGAATCAGCTGGAGGAGTCCAGGCCAGTATTCGTGTAGGTTGTATCAGAATCAGCTGGAGGAGTCCAGGCCAGTATTAGTGTAGGTTGTGTCAGAATCAGCTGGAGGAGTCCAGGCCAGTATTAGTGTAGGTTGTGTCAGAATCAGCTGGAGGAGTCCAGGCCAGTATTAGTGTAGGTTGTGTCAGAATCAGCTGGAGGAGTCCAGGCCAGTATTAGTGTAGGTTGTGTCAGAATCAGCTGGAGGAGTCCAGGCCAGTATTAGTGTAGGTTGTGTCAGAATCAGCTGGAGGAGTCCAGGCCAGTATTAGTGTAGGTTGTGTCAGAATCAGTTGGAGGAGTCCAGGCCAGTATTAGTGTAGGTTGTATCAGAATCAGCTGGAGGAGTCCAGGCCAGTATTCGTGTAGGTTGTATCAGAATCAGCTGGAGGAGTCCAGGCCAGTATTAGTGTAGGTTGTATCAGAATCAGCTGGAGGAGTCCAGGCCAGTATTAGTGTAGGTTGTGTCAGAATCAGCTGGAGGAGTCCAGGCCAGTATTAGTGTAGGTTGTATCAGAATCAGCTGGAGGAGTCCAGGCCAGTATTAGTGTAGGTTGCATCAGAATCAGCTGGAGGAGTCCAGGCCAGTATTAGTGTAGGTTGTGTCAGAATCAGCTGGAGGAGTCCAGGCCAGTATTAGTGTAGGTTGTATCAGAATCAGCTGGAGGAGTCCAGGCCAGTATTCGTGTAGGTTGTATCAGAATCAGCTGGAGGAGTCCAGGCCAGGTTATTGCTGCTCAGGAGATACGTTAATCAGGACAAAGGTCAATGTTATAGTTATAAAGAAAGCATGGTGTGTGTGTGTGTGTGATTAATCATTGAACATGTCTCTTATTTTGCATGGCCCTGATTACATTATCATAGCACTGGCCAGAGACTTCTTAGTACACCTGTGTTTATTCTTGTGTGTGTGTGTGTGTGTGTGTGTGTGTGTGTGTGATCTACACCTGTTCATTGTTTTGGAAATAACATAGTAAGCAATAGTGTTATCTCAGGTAGGCAGGAACACACACACACACACACACACACACACACACACACACACACACACACAGGTTGAGTTGACATCAGTGTCTGTTTGAGGAGAAGTCTTTGTCCTTTGTGTGTTTGGCAAAATAGGATGTTTTCCTTTCATGTATGTTACAGCTATTTTAAACATGCTGGTTTATGGATGCTTTGTGACAGTACAAGGGAAGCAGGGTTGAATGAGCTCACATAGCTGTTAGCTAGTGTTCTACCCTCTCTCTGTCTCTCTCTCTCTCTCTCTGTCTCTGTCTCTGTCTCTGTCTCTGTCTCTGTCTCTGTCTCTGTCTCTGTCTCTGTCTCTGTCTCTCTCTCTCTCTCTCTCTCTCTCTCTCTCTCTCTCTCTCTCTCTCTCTCTCTCTCTGTCTCTGTCTCTGTCTCTCTCTCTCTCTCTGTCTCTCTCTCTGTCTCTGTCTCTCTCTCTCTCTCTCTCTCTCTCTCTCTCTCTGTCTCTCTCTCTCTGTCTCTCTCTCTGTCTCTGTCTCTCTCTCTCTTCTCTCCATCTCTCTCTCTCTCTCTCCTCTCTCTCTCTCTCTCTCTCTCTCTCTCTCTCTCTCTCTCTCTCTCTCTCTCTCTCTCTCTCTCTCTCTCTCTCTCTCTCTCTCTCTCTCTCTCTCTCTCTCTCTCTCTCTCTCTCTCTCTCCTCTCTCTCTCTCGTCTCTCATCTCTCTCTCTCTCCTCTGTGTCTGGCTCCTGCAGTCACAGACTTGAAGGAAAGTGAGGGAGGGAGGAGAAAGAAAGAAAGAGCTGATATGTGAAAAGCCTTTAGGGAGATGTTGTTTAAGATGCAGTGTGTGTTTGTCCTTGTATATATACTCTCTCCCCCTCCCCCCACTCTCCAAGTCCCTCTCCCTCCCCCCCTCCCCACTCTCCAAGTCCCCCTCCTCCTCTGCCCCTCCCCCTCTCTCTACACCCCCTACAGATTTCCTGTCTAGTTATGTAATGTGGGGGATGTTCTGTTTTTTCTCTTCTCTCTCTCTCTCTCTGCTATTTGTCTTCCTGTTTTTATCCACTGAACCGTTTCCAAGGACATACGCGTGCACGCACAGGTCGGCACAATCAAAGAACAGTGCGGTGTCAAGCTTTCGTTGGTCTTGTCTGTCTGTGTATTTATACCCACCAGACCACCTCTGGGTCTGTGTCTCTTCTCTTTGTCTCTCCTCTCTTCCATCATTTCCCTCTCTCATCCTTACCCTCTCTCCTCATACCAGATCCTGCCATCCTCCATGCAATCTCCTCTCACCACTCAGCCAATGATGGAAACAGACTACAGTAGAACAGAGTGGAGCTCTTTAAACAGGGAGAACTCTCTTACCTCGGACAGTATTCCTTGTCCGTGTGTGTGTGTGTGTGTGTGATCTAGTGTTTAAACTGTGTTCTTTTGAGTTATTAACAGATCTGCTCCTTCCCTCCCTCCCCCGCCCTCCTTCCCTCCCCCGCCCTCCTTCCCTCTCTCCCTCCCTCCCTCCCTCCCTCCCCCTCCCTCCCCCGCTCTCCTTCCCTCCCCTGCCCTCCTTCCCTCCCCTGCCCTCCCTCCCTCCCTCCCCCGCCCTCCCTCCCTCCCCCCTTCCCCCTTCCCTCCCCCGCCCTCCTTCCCTCCCTCCCCCGCCCTCCTTCCCTCCCTCCCCCCCTTCCCTCCCTCCCCCGCCCTCCTTCCCTCCCTCCCCCGCCCTCCTTCCCTCCCTCCCTCCCCTGCCCTCCTTCCCTCCCCTGCCCTCCTTCCCTCCCTCCCCCGCCCTCCTTTCTCTCGCTCTGTACTTCTCTCCACTTTTCCCTCCCCCCTCCCTTTGGTCCCTCCCTCTCTTCTTTGTTTATTACTGGTTACTTGCTGTGTTGTCGCTTGTCTCTGTCTAATATGTCTGTCTCTGCCAAAAATAGAGCGGCAAACTGTGTGTCCTCCCCATAAGGTGTGTGTGTGTGTGTGTGTGTGTCTCTGTGTTTGTGTTTGTGTGTGTGTGTGTCTCTGTGTTTGTGTGTGTGTGAGTTACTCTAATGAGCTAATGAGCACTCTGCCTGGCTCTCTTTTCCCGCCAGTGCAGAGTTCAGTGGGGGATGGGCAATGGCTGGGTGCCTCGGTAACAAAGAGAAAGGAATGGAAGCTACCCGCCAGATATGCAAATGACCAACAGTGGGAGGAGCTGAGCACCTCCCCTACTGCAGCGGTTAACTGTTTCAGTGCCAGACATCTCCGCTTTATAATATAGGGCAATAGGAGAAGTTTCTATAATGTGTGTGTTTAGTGTTTGGGCACGTGGCTCCACCTCCGCCTCCCAGGGTTACAAAACCCCAATAAAACATTAGATCTCTAACGGAGGCTGTTTTCAGCTGAGCTACAGAGGACCTTCACCTCTATCCTCACAAAGTAATGTGTTCTGTAACATGATAATATAGAAGGCTTTCTATATGATACCTATTCACGAGGCTGATGTTGTGACGCCCCTCCCACTCTGTCTGCCGTATTCTCTCTCTCTCTCTCTTGTTTCCTTATTAGGATGCCGTTGGGTGGAGTTGGGAGGGTCGTCAGCTACATGGGGTAACACCTGGGCCCGGGTGTGTCCCAGGATAAATGGACCTCTTCCACGTTCATTGGGGGAGACTCTCTCCGGGCAGATACTTTGATTTATTTTTGTTTTTGTGGTATTTGGTTGGTTGCATTGGCACCTTTCAACACCTTGCATTATTACATTTATGCTAAACACTCACTTACACTACTGATTACTGATTACACACATCATTGTTAATTATACTTAGTTTACTTTAGTTAATAAATATATATTTTTGGTATTCCTTGTCTCCAACGGTGTCTCCCTTTATGTTACGAACTTTGAGCCGGTTCGTGACAATGTATATAAATTGCTGAGAAATGCCTATACGAAGGTGCATTTTATAATTTAATTTCACAATCGTATCAGTTCTTTGTCATGTCATCAAATTCTGTGTGTCATCAATGCATCAATAATTGACACGCCACATCTCCATTCAGCCCTTACTGAGTGATGTGTATGTGGACACGTGCTCATCCAACATCTCATTACAAAATCATGGGCATTAATATGGAGTTGGTCCCCCCCCCCCTTTTGCTGCTATAACAGCCTCCACTCTCCTGGGAAGGCTTTCCACTAGATGTTGGAACATTGCTGCGGGGACTTGCTTCCATTCAGCCACGAGCATTAGTGAGGTCGGGCACTGATGTTGGGCGATGAGGCCTGGCTCGCAGTCGGTGTACCAATTCATCCCAAAGGTGTTCGATTGGGTCGAGGTCAGGTCTTTGTGCAGGCCAGTCAAATTCTTCCACACCGATCTCGACAAACCATTTCTGTATGGACCTCGCTTTGTGCAAGGGGGCATTGTCATTCTGAAACAGGAAAGGGCCTTCCCCAAACTGTTGCCAAAATGTTGGATGCACAGAATCATCTAGAATGTCATTGTATACTGTAGCGTTAAGATTTCACTGGAACTAAGGGGCCTAGCCCGAACCATAAAAAACAGCCCCAGACCATTATTTCTCCTCCACCAAACTTTACAGTTGGCACTATGCATTCGGGCAGGTAGCGTTCTCCTGGCATCCGCCAAACCCAGATTCGTCCGTCGGACTACTAGATGGTGAAGCGTGATTCATCACTCCAGAGAACACGTTTCCACTGCTCCAGAGTCCAATGGCAGCAAACTTTACACATTTACATTTACGTCATTTAGCAGACGCTCTTATCCAGAGCGACTAACAGTTAGTGAGTGCATACATTATTTTTTATATTTTTTATACTGGTCCCCCGTGGGAATCAAACCCACAACCCTGGCGTTGCAAGCACCATGCTCTACCAACTGAGCTACACGGGACTATACACCACTCCAGCCGAAGCTTGGCATTGCACATGGTGATCTTAGGCTTGTAGGCGGCTGCTCGGCCATGGAAACCCATTTCATGAAGCTCCCGACGAGCAGGTCTTGTGCTGACGTTGCTTTCAGAGGCAGTTTGGAACTCGGTAGTGACTGTTGCAACCGAGGACAGACGATTTTGACGCCCTACGCGCTCGGTGGTTCCGTTCTGTGAGCTTGTGTGGCTTACCACTTGTAGGCTCCTAGATGTTTCCACTTCACAATAACAGCACTTACAGTTGACCGGGGCAGTTGTAGCAGGGCAGAGATTTGACGAACTGACTTGTTGAAAAGGTAGCATCCTATGGCGGTGCCACGTTGAAAGTCACTGAGCTCTTCAGTAAAGGCCATTCTACTGCCAATGTTTGTCTATGGAGATTGCGTGGCTGTGTGCTAGATTTTATACACCTGTCAGCAACGGGTGTGGCTGAAATATAGAATCCACTAATATGAATATATACAGCATTTGTTCTATGAATGAATGATGAAATATAGAATCCACTAATTTGAAGGCGTGTCACATACTTTTGGCCATGTAGTGTACAGTGCCTTGCAAAAGTCTTCATCCCCCTTGGCGTTTTACCTATTTTGTTGCATTACAACCTGTAATTTAAATTGATTTTTATTTGGATTTCATGTAATGGACAAACACAAAATAGTCCAAATTGGTGAAGTGAAATGAAAAAAACAACTTGTTTCAAACAATTCTAAAAAATTAATAACAGAAAAGTGGTGCGTGCATATGTATTCACCCCCTTTGCTATGAAGCCCCTAAATAAGATCTGGTGCAACCAATTACCTTCAGAAGTCACATAATTAGTTAAATAAAGTCCACCTGTGTGCAATCTGTGTCACATGATCCGTCACAAGATCTCAGTATATATACACCTGTTCTGAAATGCCCCAGAGTCTGCAACACCACTAAGCAAGGGGCACCACCAAGCAAGCGGCACTATGAAGACCAAGGAGCTCTCCAAACAGGTCAGGGACAAAGTTGTGGAGAAGTACAGATCAGTGTTGGGTTATAAAAAAAAATATCAGAAACTTTGAACATCCCACAGAGCCCCATTAAATCCATTATAAAAAAATGCAAAGAATATGGCACCACAACAAACCATCCAAGAGAGGGCCGCCCACCAAAACCCACGGACCAGGCAAGGAGGGCATTAATCAGAGAGGCAACAGAGACCACAGATAACCCATAGGACCACTTTAAGCCATACACTCCACAGAGCTGGGCTTTACAGAAGAGTGGACAGAAAAAAGCCATTGCTTAAAGAAAAAAATAAGCAAACACGTTTGGTGTTCGCCAAAAGGCATGTGGGAGACTCCCCAAACATATGGAAGAAGGTACTCTGGTCAGATGAGACTAAAATTGAGCTTTTTGGCCATCAAGGAAAACACTATGTCTGGAGCAAACCCAACACCTCTCATCACCCCGAGAACACCATCCCCACCGTGAAGCATGGTGGTGGCAGCATCATGCTGTGGGGATGTTTTTCATCGGCAGGGACTGGGAAACTGGTCAGAATTGAAGGAATAATGGATGGTGCTAAATACAGAGAAATTCTTGAGGGAAACCTGTTTCAGTCTTCCCGAGATTTGAGACTGGGACGGAGGTTCACCTTCCAGCAGGACAATGACCCTAAGCATACTGCTAAAGCAACACTCAAGTGGTTTAAGGGGAAACATTTAAATGTCTTGGAATGGCCTAGTCAAAGCCCAGACCTCAATCAAATTGACTTTAAGATTGCTGTACACCAGCGGAACCCATCCAACTTGAAGGAGCTGGAGCAGTTTTGCCTTGAAGAATGGGCAAAAATCCCAGTGGCTAGATGTGCCAAACTTATAGAGACATACCCTAAGAGACTTGCGGCAAAAGGTGGCTCTACAAAGTATTGACTTTGGGGAGGGTGAATAGTTATGCACGCTCAAGTTTTCAGTTTTTTTGTATTTCTTCTTGTTTGTTTCACAATAAAAAATATTGTTCATCTTCAAAGTGGTTGGCATGTTGTGTAAATCAAATGATACAAACCACCAAAAATAGGAAAAATGCCAAGGGGGGTGAATACTTTCGCAAGCCACTGTAGCTATCCTATATATTGGCTGTGAGGTGGTGTTAATAATGTTGTTACCCAGTTAGCAATGCACACTCGGGAGGCCGGCGTCCCAAAACAACAATCTCAACGTCAAAAGTGAAGAGGCGACTCCGGGATGCTGACCTTCTAGGCAGAGTTGCAAAGAAAAAGCCATATCTCAGACTGCCCATCTTAACTAGTCTCAAGAAGGCCAGTTTTATTGCTTCTTTAATCAGCACAACAGTTTTCAGCTGTGCTAACATAATTGCAAAAGGGTTTTCTAATGATCAATTAGCCTTTTTAAAATGGCAAACTTGGATTAGCAAACACAACGTGCCATTAGAACACAGGACTGATGGTTGCTGATAATGGGCCTCTTTACGCCTATGTAGATATTCCATAAAAAATCAGCCTTTTCTAGCTACAATAGCCATTTACAACATTAACAATGTCTACACTGTATTTCTGATCAATTTAATGTTATTTTAATGGACAAAAAATTGCTTTAATTTCGAAAGCAAGGACATTTCTAAGTGACTCCAAACTTTTAAATGGTAGTGTATGTATATATGTATATATGTATGTATTTATGTGTATATATATTTATGTATACAGTGGGGGAAAAAAGTATTTAGTCAGCCACCAATTGTGCAAGTTCTCCCACTTAAAAAGATGAGAGAGGCCTGTAATTTTCATCATAGGTACACGTCAACTATGACAGACAAAATGAGAAAAGAAAATCCAGAAAATCAAATTGTAGGATTTTTAATGAATTTATTTGCAAATTATGGTGGAAAATAAGTATTTGGTCAATAACAAAAGTTTCTCAATACTTTGTTATATACCCTTTGTTGGCAATGACACAGGTCAAACGTTTTCTGTAAGTCTTCACAAGGTTTTCACACACTGTTGCTGGTATTTTGGCCCATTCCTCCATGCAGATCTCCTCTAGAGCAGTGATGTTTTGGGGCTGTCGCTGGGCAACACAGACTTTCAACTCCCTCCAAAGATGTTCTATGGGGTTGAGATCTGGAGACTGGCTAGGCCACTCCAGGACCTTGAAATGCTTCTTACGAAGCCACTCCTTCGTTGCCCTGGCGGTGTGTTTGGGATCATTGTCATGCTGAAAGACCCAGCCACGTTTCATCTTCAATGCCCTTGCTGATGGAAGGAGGTTTTCACTCAAAATCTCACGATACATGGCCCCATTCATTCTTTCCTTTACACGGATCAGTCGTCCTGGTCCCTTTGCAGAAAAACATCCCCAAAGCATGATGTTTCCACCCCCATGCTTCACAGTAGGTATGGTGTTCTTTGGATGCAACTCAGCATTATTTGTCCTCCAAACACGACGAGTTGAGTTTTTACCAAAAAGTTCTATTTTGGTTTCATCTGACCATATGACATTCTCCCAATCCTCTTCTGGATCATCCAAATGCACTCTAGCAAACTTCAGACGGGCCTGGACATGTACTGGCTTAAGCAGGGGGACACGTCTGGCACTGCAGGATTTGAGTCCCTGGCGGCGTAGTGTGTTACTGATGGTAGGCTTTGTTACTTTGGTCCCAGCTCTCTGCAGGTCATTCACTAGGTCCCCCCGTGTGGTTCTGGGATTTTTGCTCACCGTTCTTGTGATCATTTTCACCCCACGGGGTGAGATCTTGCGTGGAGCCCCAGATCGAGGGAGATTATCAGTGGTCTTGTATGTCTTCCATTTCCTAATAATTGCTCCCACAGTTGATTTCTTCAAACCAAGCTGCTTACCTATTGCAGATTCAGTCTTCCCAGCCTGGTGCAGGTCTACAATTTTGTTTCTGGTGTCCTTTGACAGCTCTTTGGTCTTGGCCATAGTGGAGTTTGGAGTGTGACTGTTTGAGGTTGTGGACAGGTGTCTTTTATACTGATAACAAGTTAAAACAGGTGCCATTAATACAGGTAACGAGTGGAGGACAGAGGAGCCTCTTAAAGAAGTTACAGGTCTGTGAGAGCCAGAAATCTTGCTTGTTTGTAGGTGACCAAATACTTATTTTCCACCATAATTTGCAAATAAATTCATTAAAAATCCTACAATGTGATTTTCTGGATTTTCTTTTTCTCATTTTGTCTGTCATAGTTGACGTGTACCTATGATGAAAATAACAGGCCTCTCTCATCTTTTTAAGTAGGAGAACTTGCACAATTGGTGGCTGACTAAATACTTTTTTTCCCCACTGTACTCTGTTTCACGGAAACATGGCTCTTGGGATATTCTGTCGGATTCGGTCCAGCCAGATGGGTTCTCAGTTCATCGCGCAGACAGGAATAAATATCTCTCCGGGAAGCAGAAGGGCGGAGGTGTGTGTTTCATGATTAACGACTCGTGGTGTAATTGTAGTAACATAGAGGAACTTGAGTCCTTCTGTTCACCCGACCTAGAATATCTCACAATCAAATGCAGACCGTATTATCTCCAAAGAGAATTCTCTTTGGTTATAGTCACGGCCGTGTATATCCCCCCTCAAGCCGATACCACGACGGCCCTCAAAGAACTACACTGGACCTTATGCAAACTGGAAACCACATATCCTGAGGCTGCATTTATTGTAGCGGTGGATTTTAACAAATCAAATTTGAGGACTAGTCTGCCGAAGTTCTATCAACATTTTTACATTTTAGTCATTTAGCAGACGCTGTTATCCAGAGCGACTTACAGTTAGTGAATGCATACGTTTTTTTGTTTTTTTTTTGTGTTTTTTTCATACTGGCCCCCCGTGGGAAACAAACCCACATCCCTGCCGGCCAAACCCTCCCCTACCTTGGACGACGCTGGACCAATTGTGCGCCGCCCATGGGTCTCCCGGTCGCGGCCGGCTGCGACAGAGCCTGGACTAGAACCAGGATCTCTAGTGGCACAGCTAGCACTGCGATGCAGTGCGATGCATATCGACTGTTGTACTCGTGCTGCTAAAATCCTCGACCATTGCTATTCAAACTTCCGGGATGGTTATAAGGCCCTCCCCCGCCCTCCTTTCGGCAAGTCTGACCACAACTCCATTTTGCTTCTCCCTTCCTATAGGCAGAAACTCAAACAGGAAGTACCCGTGCTAAATACTATTCAACGCTGGTCTGACCAATTGGAATCCACGCTTCAAGATTGTTTTGATCACGCGGACTGGGATATGTTCCGGTTAGCTTCTGAAAATAATTTAGACATACACACTGAAACAGTGACTGAGTTTATCAGGAAGGGTATAGGTGATGTTGTGCCCACTGTGACGATTAAAACCTACCCGAACCAGAAACCGTGGATAGATGGCAGCATTCGCGCAAATCTGAAAGCGCGAACCACCGCATTCAACCACGGCAAGATGACTGGGAATATGGCAGAATACAAAACAGTGTAGCTACTCACTCCGCAAGGCAATTAAACTGGCAAAACATCAGTATAGAGACAAAGTGGAGTCGCAATTCAACGGCTCAGACACGAGATGTATGTGGCAGGTTCTACAGACAATCACGGACTACAAAAAGAAAACCAGCCACATCACGACGTCTCGCTTCCAGACAAGCTAAACACCTTCTTCGCCCACTTTGAGGATAACACAGTGCCACTGACGAGGCCCACTACCAAGGACTGTGGCCTCTCCTTCTCCATGGCCGACGTGATTAAGACATTTAAGCATGTTAACCCCCGCAAGGCTGCCGGCGCAGACGGCATCCTTAGCCGCGTCCTCAGAGCATGCGCAGACCAGCTGGCTGGTGTGTTCATGGACATATTCAATCTCTCCCTTTCCCAGTCTGCTGTTCCCACATGCTTCAAGATGTACCCAAGTAAGCAAAGGTAACTGAACTAAATGACTATCGCCCTGTAGCACTCACCTCTGTCATCATGAAGTGCTTTGAGAGACTAGTCAAGGATCATATCACCTCTAACTTACCTGTCACCCTAGACCCACTTCAATTTGCTTACCGCCCCCAATAGATCCATAGACGATGCAATTGCCATCACACTGCACACTGCCCTATCCCATCTGGACAAGAGGAATACGTATGTAAGAATGCTGTTCATTGACTATAGCTCATCATTCAACACCATAGTACCCTCCAAGCTCATCATTAAGCTTGAGGCCCTGGGTCTGAACCCCGCCCTGTGCAACTGGGTCCTGGACTCCCTGACGGGCCGCCCCCAGGTGGTGAAGGTAGGAAACAACATCTCCACTTAGCTGATCCTCAACACTGGGGCCCCACAAGGGTGCGTGCTCAGCCCCCTCCTGTACTCCCTGTTCACCCATGACTGCGTGGCCAAGCACGCCTCCAACTCAATCATCAAGTTTGCAGACGACACAACAGTAGTAGGCTTGATTACCAACAATGACGAGATCGCCTACAGGGAGGAGGTGAGGGCTCTGGGAGTGTTGTGCCAGGAAAATAACCTCTCACTCAACATCAACAAAACAAAGGAGATGATCGAGGACTTCAGGAAACAGCAGAGGGTGCACCCCCCTATCCACATCGACGGGACCGCAGTGGAGAAGGTGGAAAGCTTCCTTGGCGTACACATCACTGACAAACTGAAATGGTCCACCCTCGCAGACAGTGTGGTGAAGAAGGCGCAACAGAGCCTCTTCAACCCCAGGAGGCTGAAGAAATGTGGCTTATCACCTAAAACCCTCACAAACTTATACAGATGCACAATTGAGAGCATCCTGTCGGGCTGTATCACCGCCTGGTACGGCAACTGCACCGCCCACAACCGCAGGGCTCTCCAGAGGGTGGTGCGGTCTGCCGAACGCAATACCGGGGGCAATCTACCCGCCCTCCAAGACACATACAGCACCCGATGTCACAGGAAGGCCAAAAAGATGATCAAGGACATCAACCACCCGAGCCACTGCCTGTTCACCCCGCTATCATCCAGAAGGCGAGGTCAGTACAGGTGCATCAAAGCTGGGACCGAAACCTTAATGACTTGGAGAAGATCTGCAAAGAGGAGTGGGACAAAATCCCTCCTGAGATGTGTGCAAACCTGGTGGCCAACTACAAGAAACGTCTGACCTCTGTGATTGCCAACAAGGGTTTTGCCACCAAGTACTAAGTCATGTTTTGCAGAGGGGTCAAATACTTATTTCCCTCACTAAAATGCAAATCAATTTATAACATTTTTGACATGCGTTTTTCTGGATTTTGTTGTTGTTATTCTGTCTCTCACTGTTCAAATAAACCTACCATTAAAATTATAGACTGATCATGTCTTTGTCAGTGGGCAAACGTACAAAATCAGCAGGGGATCAAATTGTTTTTTCCCTCACTGTATATATTCTTAAATCCCATTCCTTACTAGTTTTGTGTGTATTGGGTATATGTTGTGAAATTGTTAGATATTAATGCACTGTCGGAGCTAGAAGCACAAGCATTTCGCTACACCCGCTATAACATCTGCTAAACACGTGTATGTGACGAATCAACTTTGATTTGATTTGATTTGAGTCAACAGTGTGCATGCTTTACTGCAGGAAGACATTGATCTGTTTGCTGTTACCCCCTGGACAGCCGATCATTGGTATAGCTAGTAGGCGAGGTTATGGAACCATATTTAGTCCTACCTGCTATGGTGGCTTTTAAATGAATTGGGATTCACACGTTTGTTTTTGAGGTAGAATTACTGTCATGTTATTGATGCCAAATTGCAAACCTTATTTGCACCATTCTATTCCAGAACCAATGGATGTGCCTGAGTCTCATCACCTCTCAACTAGGTCAGCTGTTTCAACCTGGAACACTGTTCTGAGTCTCATCACCTCTCAACTAGGTCAGCTGTTTCAACCTGGAACACTGTTCTCCTGCTTTGGTCTGGTTTCAGTCATTGCAGGAAGTCCTGAAGAGCAGGAGTGTGTGCAGGGTTTTGTCCCGGCCCAGCTGTAACACCTGACTTAAATAATCAACTTAACAAATTCACGGTGATACTATGATTTGTTATCAGGTGTGTGCTGGGCTGGAACAAAAGCCTGCACACCCTCCTGCCATTCAGGTCTGGAACTGGCCACTGTTATCAAGTCACTTTTCTGCACTATGGGTACAATGGAGGGAAGGGGAGGGGTATTGTCAACGGTATTGATATATAACACATGCTCCACTCTCAAGTTGAAGCTGAACTTGTTGACGGATGCGAAGGCGGCGGCTGCTAAGAACAGAGCAGCTGCTGACCAGAAGACTGCAGCCAAGGCAGCACTGGTCCACAGCTGCCCTGTCTGTCAGGTGAGTAGTGTTGGTTGGTCCCTTATGGGCTGTCTGTCAGGTAATAATATAATAATAATAATAATAATAATAATAATAATAATAATAATAATATGCCACTTAGCAGACGCTTTTATCCAAAGCGACTTACAGTCATGCGTGCATACATTTTTACGTATGGGTGGTCCCGGGGATCGAACCCACTACCCTGGCGTTACAAGCGCCGTGCTCTACCAGCTGAGCTACAGAGGTAATGAGTAGTATTAGTTGGTACTGTATTAGTCAGTCCCGTGTAGCTCAGTTGGTAGAGCATGGCATTCGCAACGCCAGGGTTGTGGGTTCGATTCCCACGGGGGGCCAGTATGAATATGTATGCACTGACTGTAAGTCGCTCTGGATAAGAGCGTCTGCTAAATGAGTAAAATGTAAATGTCTGGGCCTTAAGGTTCTCCATGTGTAGGCTATAGAACTGGCCTGTGTGGTAGTCTTTCATATGTGAGGTAGTTTGTTGCATCGTATTGCTTAGTTTATCATTTGTGTCAACTTTGAATTAAATCTAAGCCACAGATTGTTAACTTCCTCCATTTTGCACTTGACCTTATAGACGCAGACCCGAAGACATTCAAGCAGCTCTTTGAGAGCAAGGATCCCAACTATCCAATGGTCCCAGGACTGGTTGAGGGGGGGAGGGGGGGGGTGTCAATGTAAATAGTCCGGGTGGCCATTTGATTAATTGTTCAGCAGTCTTATGGCTTGGGGGTAGAAGCTGTTAAGGAGCTTTTTGGACCTAGACTTGGTGCTCCGGTACCGCTTGCCATACGGTAGCAGAGAGAACAGTCTATGACTTGGGTGGCTGGAGTCTTTGACCATTTTTAGGGCCTTCCTCTGACACCGCCTGGTATAGAGGTCCTGGATGGCAGGAAGCTTGGCCCCAGTGATGTACTGGGCCGTACGCACTACCCTCTGTAGCGCCTTACGATGGGGCTTACAAAAAAAGCCCATTGGTGGGCGTCTATTACCAGAATGCCAACAAAATTAGCACAAGTAATGGCATATTTCAATGGAAGCTGCTAGCTAAATAGGCTAACGAGTGCAAACGAAAATAAACAAAACAGGCAATCCAGCTCATAAAGTTATACATATAGGAGCTACCAAATGTCATTTTTGGTGAGTTTGGACATTTACAAACAGATGTGAATGATCAACATTGTGTAAATGAACAGAGTTTTGACGCATGCTTGTCTTAAGGGCTGTTGCTAGGGCAACAGGCCTGCCTGCTCTGCTCAGAGAAGAGGGGGAGAGGAGAAAGGCCTAGAACAGAGAGGAGAAAAACAGAAGGAAATCAGGTGGCTTAGTGGTTAAGAGCGTTGTGCCAGTAACCCGAAAGGTCGCTGGTTCTAATCCCCGAGCCGACTAGGTTAAAAATCTGTCGATGTGCCCTTGAGCAAGGCACTTAACCCTAATTGCTCTTGTAAGTCGCTCTGGATAAGAGCGTCTGCTAAATGACTTAAATGTAAAGATGGAGGCAGCTGTACAGAGAACTCATCTAAAGGGCTTTGACTTCTCAAACACGGCAAAAAAGCCAACACGATATGATGCACCTTATTAATTCAGCCACTTACTTAAATGAACTAGCAAGTTAAATTTAGGGGTCGCTTTAATGCAGAATTCTGCGTTTCCTATGGAGGAAAAAACTGATAAAACGCATAAGAATTATCTTGCTGCGTTTTATAAACTCTGATGTAAAATGCTTCACGTTGTAATTTTCTGCTCAGCATTGTACTGACTTCCTGCTTCAGTTGCACTTCTCCACCCAGATGAGGAATTCACGAACAGGCGTTCGGCGCTCTGACGTGTAGCTACTTTTCTAGGTGTAGCCTGCCTAGTTTTCTCCAGTAAACTGCAAGATTAACTTTTAAGTGAAACTTTATGAGATATAGCTGGCTACGTTCTTTCTACACTGCTCAAAAAAATAAAGGGAACACTAAAATAACACATCCTAGATCTGAATGAATGAAATAATCTTATGAAATACTTTTTTCTTTACATAGTTGAATGGGCTGACAACAAAATCACACAAAAATTAACAATGGAAATAAAATGTATCAACTCATGCAGGTCTGGATTTGGAGTCACCCTCAAAATTTAAGTGGAAAACCACACTACAGGCTGATCCAACTTTGATGTAATGTCCTTAAAACAAGTCAAAATGAGGCTCAGTAATGTGTGTGGCCTCCACGTGCCTGTATGACCTCCCTACAACGCCTGGGCATGCTCCTGATGAGGTGGCGGATGGTCTCCTGAGGGATCTCCGCCAACTCCTGGACAGTCTGTGGTGCAACGTGGCGTTGGTGGATGGAGCGAGACATGATGTCCCAGATGTGCTCAATTGGATTCAGGTCTGGGGAACGGGCGGGCCAGTACATAGCATCAATGCCTTCCTCTTGCAGGAACTGCTGACACACTCCAGCCACATGAGGTCTAGCATTGTCTTGCATTAGGAGGAACCCAGGGCCAACCGCACCAGCATATGGTCTCACAAGGGGTCTGAGGATCTCATCTCGGTACCTAATGGCAGTCAGGCTACCTCTGGCGAGCACATGGAGGGCTGTGCGGCCCCCCAAAGAAATGCCACCCCACACCATGACTGACCCACCGCCAAACCGGTCATGCTGGAGGATGTTGCAGGCAGCAGAACATTCTCCACGGCGTCTCCAGACTCTGTCACGTCTGTCACGTGCTCAGTCTGAACCTGCTTTCATCTGTGAAGAGCACAGGGCGCCAGTGGCGAATTTGCCAGTCTTGGTGTTTTCTGGCAAATGCCAAACGTCCTGCACGGTGTTGGGCTGTAAGCACAACCCCCACCTGTGGACGTCGGGCCCTCATACCACCCTCATGCAGTCTGTTTCTGACCGTTTGAGCAGACACATGCACATTTGTGGCCTGCTGGAGGTCATTTTGCAGGGCTCTGGCAGTGCTCCTCATGCTCCTCCTTGCACAAAGGTGGAGGTAGCAGTCCTGCTGCTGGGTTGTTGCCCTCCTACGGCCTCCTCCACGTCTCCTGATGTACTGGCCTGTCTCCTGGTAGCGCCTCCATGCTCTGGACACTACGCTGACAGACACAACAAACCTTCTTGCCACAGCTCGCATTGATGTGCCATCCAGGATAAGCTGCACTACCTGAGCCACTTGTGTGGGTTGTAGACTCCGTCTCATGCTACCACTAGAGTGAAAGCACCGCCAGCATTCAAAAGTGACCAAAACATCAGCCAGGAAGCATAGGAACTGAGAAGTGGTCTGTGGTCACCACCTGCAAAACCAGTCCTTTATTGGGGGTGTCTTGCTAATTGCCTATAATTTCCACCTGTTGTCTATTCCATTTGCACAACAGCATGTGACATGTATTGTCAATCAGTGTTGCTTCCTAAGTGGACAGTTTGATTTCACAGAAGTGTGGTTGACTTGGAGTTACATTGTGTTGTTTAAGTGTTCCCTTTATTTTTTTGAGCAGTGTATGATAAACATTAATGTGGCTGCCATGCACTGACTGTAAGTCGCTCTGGATATGAAGAATGTGTTGCACTTATTTTTCTGTGAAGGGAAACTATAGTTGCACGTATTTTTCTGTGAAGGAAAACTATAGTTGCACGTATTTTCTGTGAAGGAAAACTATAGTTGCACGTATTTTCTGTGAAGAAAAACTAGAGTTGCACGTCCCCTAATCACTATTGAAGAAAAAAAAATATATATATATTTCAATATAAAACGCAACCCCTCTCAGTACACAGCTGGATTCACCTGCACTGTTGGAGCTAGGAACACAAGCATTTAGCTTAAAACCCGCAATAACATCTGCTAAAGGTGTGTAAGCGACCAATAACATTTGATTTGATTTGACCTGCTCCCGTTATCTCCCGTTGTGCTGTTTACAAACAAACACGTGACTGGCTCAGCTGTTCTGGGGAACTACGCTAAGCTTCATAATGTAAAAATAATGTGACCGGTGAAATGAAGAACGTGATCAGCTTTATCTCCTAATGTATTGCACAAGTTGCCTGCAGGTATTTACTTAAAGTAGCTACAAATATTCATATGTTTGAAAAACTTCAAAGAAATAGCTTCAATGGTATTGAAAAACCATCCCACGGCTATTTCCAAATACCCCCGTATGCTGCCCAAGTTCACTACACACACTCCAATGGACAGCTGGGGCAAGATCCTTCCATCATTCACACACAAAATGCAGATTTTGTGAGTTTTTGTGTGGCTTAATTCCATCCTACATTACACAATTTTCTTCATAATGCATTTAATACAAGACTCCAATATTTTGTGTACATTACACCATTCATTACACTATAATAATGATAGAAGTTATAAAAAGGGTTTATTTACAAGCTATGGGGTATAATATGTTGGGAATAGCAGTGTAGGAGAATGTTGGCTGTAGCGTTAAGGGGCCTAGCCCGAACCATTATTCCTCCTCCACCATCCTTTACAGTTGGCACTATGCATTGGGGCAGGTAGCGTTCACCTGGCATCCACCAAACCCAGATTTGTCCGTCGGGCTGCCAGATGGTGAAGCGTTATTCATCACTCCAGAGAACGCGTTTCCACTGCTCCAGAGTCCAATGGCGGCGACCTTTACACCACTCCAGCCGACGCTTGGCATAGCGCATGGTGATCTTAGGATTGTGTGCAGCTGCTCGGCCATGAAAACCCCTTTCATGAAGAGTTATTGTGCTGAAGTTGCTTCCAGAGGCAGTTTGGAGTTTACAAAATTCTGTGAGCTTGTGTGGCCTACCACTTCGCGGCTAAGACGTTTCCACTTCACAATAACAACACTTACAGTTGACCGGGGGCAGCTCTAGCAGGGCGGACATTTGACGAACTGACTTCAATGGAAAGGTGGCATCCTATGACGGTGCCACGTTGAAAGTCACTTAGCTCTTCAGTAAGGCCATTCTACTGCCAATGTTTGTCTATGGAGATTGCGTGGCTGTGTGCTAGATTTTATACACCCTGTCCGCAACAGGTGTGGCTGAAATATAGAATCCACTAATTTGAAGGGATGTCCACATACTTTATTATATGTAGCGTCTTTGAAAAAAACTAGCCTAGTATCCATGGAACATAGTAAATATCTGACTGCTACGAGGATAGTATTCTCCACAAGACACAAGACCAAAAAGCATTTTTTGTTTTGCAATATTCGTTGTCTTATTTATGGTTTTGGTCTTGGAACAGTAAATTAAAATGTTCAATATATCCTTCGTTTTTGGAGGCATCAGCTAGAGATGACCTGCAGGGATTTGTAGTCTTGCATGATGTCTACTTCGGTGCTAATTAAGCAAATCAGAGTAAATAGAGCTGAATATATTGTATTGATAAAAGTCACCTTGTCAGAGAGAGATTTACACGGTTATCAAAACGTCACGGCGGGAAACACAGACCTTGTTTGAGGTGTACTGTTGTTGTAGGTTGCTAATGTCTGTTGAAACTAACGTTTGAGGTGTACTGTTGTTGTAGGTTGCTAACGTCAGTTGAAACTAATGTTTGAGGTGTACTGTTGTTGTAGGTTGCTAACGTCAGTTGAAACTAACGTTTGAGGTGTACTGTTGTTGTAGGTTGCTAACGTCAGTTGAAACTAATGTTTGAGGTGTACTGTTGTTGTAGGTTGCTAACGTCAGTTGAAACTAACGTTTGAGGTGTACTGTTGTTGTAGGTTGCTAACGTCAGTTGAAACTAACGTTTGAGGTGTACTGTTGTTGTAGGTTGCTAACGTCAGTTGAAACTAACGTTTGAGGTGTACTGTTGTTGTAGGTTGCTAACGTCAGTTGAAACTAATGTTTGAGGTGTACTGTTGTTGTAGGTTGCTAACGTCAGTTGAAACTAACGTTTGAGGTGTACTGTTGTTGTAGGTTGCTAACGTCAGTTGAAACTAACGTTTGAGGTGTACTGTTGTTGTAGGTTGCTAACGTCAGTTGAAACTAACGTTTGAGGTGTACTGTTGTTGTAGGTTGCTAACGTCAGTTGAAACTAACGTTTGAGGTGTACTGTTGTTGTAGGTTGCTAACGTCAGTTGAAACTAATGTTTGAGGTGTACTGTTGTTGTAGGTTGCTAACGTCAGTTGAAACTAATGTTTGAGGTGTACTGTTGTTGTAGGTTGCTAACGTCAGTTGAAACTAATGTTTGAGGTGTACTGTTGTTGTAGGTTGCTAACGTCAGTTGAAACTAATGTTTGAGGTGTACTGTTGTTGTAGGTTGCTAACGTCAGTTGAAACTAACGTTTGAGGTGTACTGTTGTTGTAGGTTGCTAACGTCAGTTGAAACTAACGTTTGAGGTGTACTGTTGTTGTAGGTTGCTAACGTCAGTTGAAACTAATGTTTGAGGTGTACTGTTGTTGTAGGTTGCTAACGTCAGTTGAAACTAATGTTTGAGGTGTACTGTTGTTGTAGGTTGCTAACGTCAGTTGAAACTAACGTTTGAGGTGTACTGTTGTTGTAGGTTGCTAACGTCAGTTGAAACTAATGTTTGAGGTGTACTGTTGTTGTAGGTTGCTAACGTCAGTTGAAACTAACGTTTGAGGTGTACTGTTGTTGTAGGTTGCTAACGTCAGTTGAAACTAATGTTTGAGGTGTACTGTTGTTGTAGGTTGCTAACGTCAGTTGAAACTAATGTTTGAGGTGTACTGTTGTTGTAGGTTGCTAACGTCAGTTGAAACTAATGTTTGAGGTGTACTGTTGTTGTAGGTTGCTAACGTCAGTTGAAACTAATGTTTGAGGTGTACTGTTGTTGTAGGTTGCTAACGTCAGTTGAAACTAACGTTTGAGGTGTACTGTTGTTGTAGGTTGCTAACGTCAGTTGAAACTAACGTTTGAGGTGTACTGTTGTTGTAGGTTGCTAACGTCAGTTGAAACTAATGTTTGAGGTGTACTGTTGTTGTAGGTTGCTAACGTCAGTTGAAACTAATGTTTGAGGTGTACTGTTGTTGTAGGTTGCTAACGTCAGTTGAAACTAACGTTTGAGGTGTACTGTTGTTGTAGGTTGCTAACGTCAGTTGAAACTAACGTTTGAGGTGTACTGTTGTTGTAGGTTGCTAACGTCAGTTGAAACTAACGTTTGAGGTGTACTGTTGTTGTAGGTTGCTAACGTCAGTTGAAACTAACGTTTGAGGTGTACTGTTGTTGTAGGTTGCTAACGTCAGTTGAAACTAATGTTTGAGGTGTACTGTTGTTGTAGGTTGCTAACGTCAGTTGAAACTAATGTTTGAGGTGTACTGTTGTTGTAGGTTGCTAACGTCAGTTGAAACTAACGTTTGAGGTGTACTGTTGTTGTAGGTTGCTAACGTCAGTTGAAACTAATGTTTGAGGTGTACTGTTGTTGTAGGTTGCTAACGTCAGTTGAAACTAACGTTTGAGGTGTACTGTTGTTGTAGGTTGCTAACGTCAGTTGAAACTAATGTTTGAGGTGTACTGTTGTTGTAGGTTGCTAACGTCAGTTGAAACTAATGTTTGAGGTGTACTGTTGTTGTAGGTTGCTAACGTCAGTTGAAACTAATGTTTGAGGTGTACTGTTGTTGTAGGTTGCTAACGTCAGTTGAAACTAACGTTTGAGGTGTACTGTTGTTGTAGGTTGCTAACGTCAGTTGAAACTAACGTTTGAGGTGTACTGTTGTTGTAGGTTGCTAACGTCAGTTGAAACTAATGTTTGAGGTGTACTGTTGTTGTAGGTTGCTAACGTCAGTTGAAACTAATGTTTGAGGTGTACTGTTGTTGTAGGTTGCTAACGTCAGTTGAAACTAACGTTTGAGGTGTACTGTTGTTGTAGGTTGCTAACGTCAGTTGAAACTAACGTTTGAGGTGTACTGTTGTTGTAGGTTGCTAACGTCAGTTGAAACTAACGTTTGAGGTGTACTGTTGTTGTAGGTTGCTAACGTCAGTTGAAACTAACGTTTGAGGTGTACTGTTGTTGTAGGTTGCTAACGTCAGTTGAAACTAATGTTTGAGGTGTACTGTTGTTGTAGGTTGCTAACGTCAGTTGAAACTAATGTTTGAGGTGTACTGTTGTTGTAGGTTGCTAACGTCAGTTGAAACTAATGTTTGAGGTGTACTGTTGTTGTAGGTTGCTAACGTCAGTTGAAACTAACGTTTGAGGTGTACTGTTGTTGTAGGTTGCTAACGTCAGTTGAAACTAACGTTTGAGGTGTACTGTTGTTGTAGGTTGCTAACGTCAGTTGAAACTAACGTTTGAGGTGTACTGTTGTTGTAGGTTGCTAACGTCAGTTGAAACTAACGTTTGAGGTGTACTGTTGTTGTAGGTTGCTAACGTCAGTTGAAACTAACGTTTGAGGTGTACTGTTGTTGTAGGTTGCTAACGTCAGTTGAAACTAACGTTTGAGGTGTACTGTTGTTGTAGGTTGCTAACGTCAGTTGAAACTAACGTTTGAGGTGTACTGTTGTTGTAGGTTGCTAACGTCAGTTGAAACTAACGTTTGAGGTGTACTGTTGTTGTAGGTTGCTAACGTCAGTTGAAACTAACGTTTGAGGTGTACTGTTGTTGTAGGTTGCTAACGTCAGTTGAAACTAACGTTTGAGGTGTACTGTTGTTGTAGGTTGCTAACGTCAGTTGAAACTAACGTTTGAGGTGTACTGTTGTTGTAGGTTGCTAACGTCAGTTGAAACTAACATTTGAGGTGTACTGTTGTTGTAGGTTGCTAACGTCAGTTGAAACTAACGTTTGAGGTGTACTGTTGTTGTAGGTTGCTAACGTCAGTTGAAACTAACGTTTGAGGTGTACTGTTGTTGTAGGTTGCTAACGTCAGTTGAAACTAACGTTTGAGGTGTACTGTTGTTGTAGGTTGCTAACGTCAGTTGAAACTAACGTTTGAGGTGTACTGTTGTTGTAGGTTGCTAACGTCAGTTGAAACTAACGTTTGAGGTGTACTGTTGTTGTAGGTTGCTAACGTCAGTTGAAACTAACGTTTGAGGTGTACTGTTGTTGTAGGTTGCTAACGTCAGTTGAAACTAACGTTTGAGGTGTACTGTTGTTGTAGGTTGCTAACGTCAGTTGAAACTAACGTTTGAGGTGTACTGTTGTTGTAGGTTGCTAACGTCAGTTGAAACTAACGTTTGAGGTGTACTGTTGTTGTAGGTTGCTAACGTCAGTTGAAACTAACGTTTGAGGTGTACTGTTGTTGTAGGTTGCTAACGTCAGTTGAAACTAACGTTTGAGGTGTACTGTTGTTGTAGGTTGCTAACGTCAGTTGAAACTAACGTTTGAGGTGTACTGTTGTTGTAGGTTGCTAACGTCAGTTGAAACTAACGTTTGAGGTGTACTGTTGTTGTAGGTTGCTAACGTCAGTTGAAACTAACGTTTGAGGTGTACTGTTGTTGTAGGTTGCTAACGTCAGTTGAAACTAACGTTTGAGGTGTACTGTTGTTGTAGGTTGCTAACGTCAGTTGAAACTAACGTTTGAGGTGTACTGTTGTTGTAGGTTGCTAACGTCAGTTGAAACTAACGTTTGAGGTGTACTGTTGTTGTAGGTTGCTAACGTCAGTTGAAACTAACGTTTGAGGTGTACTGTTGTTGTAGGTTGCTAACGTCAGTTGAAACTAACGTTTGAGGTGTACTGTTGTTGTAGGTTGCTAACGTCAGTTGAAACTTAGTTGTGGTGTTGGTAGCTAAGGCTGTGTTTACACAGGCAGACCAATTCTGATATTTATCCACTAATAATTATTATTTTGACCAATCAGATCAGTTTTTTTTGCCAATAATTGGGCAAAATATCAGAATTGCCTGCCTGTGTAAACGCAGCCTAAGGAGTCTCCAGGAGATGTTCTTTACTAATAATCATTGACTAGGTTATTGTTATAGTGGAGAATGTGTCCACAATGGGTTTTCCCTAAAGAGATTAACTACTCCATTTCCTACTCATGTCCTTGTTACCTTTAGTTTCCCCCCAGATGGATAGATTTAGACTACACTATGTTTTGCTTGCTTTTGCCTTTGAATACCTTTCAGATAGATCAGTGATCATGAAGGAGAGGAAACAAGGAAACCGAGCAGTAGTCTAACTTTTGGCACTTGACTTTGTTTCTGTAAGCTAAGCCAAAGCAAACAAACCAACTCAAATATCAACATTCTCAGTTGAACTCTTAACTGTTAGAGAAGTATGCTCAGAGGGAGGGAAGTGAGCTGGTGTTATTTGTGTGGTGGGGAAATTACGAAGTAAACGGCACAGAGCCCAGCCCAGCCCAGAGCCCAGCCCAGAGCCCAGCCCAGAGCCCAGCCCAGAGGCAAGCCCAGAGCCCAGCCCAGCCCAGCCCAGAGGCAAGCCCAGAGCCCAGCCCAGAGCCCAGCCCAGAGGCAAGCCCAGAGCCCAGCCCAGCCCAGCCCAGAGCCCAGCCCAGAGGCAAGCCCAGAGCCCAGCCCAGCCCAGCCCAGAGCCCAGCCCAGAGGCAAGCCCAGAGGCATGCCCAGAGCCCAGCCCAGAGCCCAGCCCAGAGCCCAGCCCAGAGGCAAGCCCAGAGCCCAGCCCAGAGCCCAGCCTAGAGCCCAGATCCCAGCCCAGAGCCAAACCCAGAGCCAAGCCCAGAGCCAAGCCCAGCCCAGAGCCCAGCCCAGAGCCCAGCCCAGCCCAGAGCTCAGCCTAGAGCCCAGATCCCAGGCCAGAGCCAAGCCTAGAGCCCAGCCCAGAGCCAAGCCCAGAGCCCAGCCCAGCCCAGAGCTCAGCCCAGAGCCCAGCCCAGAGCCCAGCCCAGAGCCCAGCCTAGAGCCCAGCCCAGCCCAGACTTGAGCCAAACAAAGCCTTAAAGGGCCAATCTGTAGTTGCTACATCCATTTTTGTACCTATAAAGTAATGATATGTACCCATTGATTCTCTAAGAATATAACTTATGGATGGTCAGTCCTTGCATCCATAGCTCCGTCTATGAATTTGAGAGTGGTTACATTTCTCCAGCCCCGTCCGTCAGCTTTATACCAAAACAGGGGCGTGAAACTCTTTGTTATTGTTTCAGCAGCTGATTGCCACTCTAAAGGAGCATTACTGCTAGGGAGATTAGCCTGCTAGTCTGTGTGTTCTATGAAAATATTATCATGTTAGTGGTTACTTCGTCTGGCAGTTAAGGGTGAGGTGAGCCTGAAGTGTGTGGGTGTGTGCGCGCTTGTGTGTGTGCTTACAGTACGTTAACTGTAAATGCTTCACTCTGTATAATTCATTGCAGGTGTCTACATTATAGCTCGGTATTGAGGTCTCATTTAAACATGAGATGGAACGCATAGTTCTACACTCTATTGAGATTATCAAAGAAACATATCCTTATTCCATGTACACAACCGTTCACTTAGTCCTTTAGGTATTTCACCTTGTTTTAACAGAGACACTGTTCCGTTTGATTACTCCAGCTGTTGACGGAACTCCGAACTCCCCGTTTTTTTTCCTGGAACTGTCCCAGAATTCCACCTGTCTTTGTTCAACTCTATTATTTACTGTAGGCTGTCATAGGGTCTGGCCTGGGGGAATATTTACTGTAGGCTGTCATAGGGTCTGGCCTGGGGGAATATTTACTGTAGGCTGTCATAGGGTCTGGCCTGGGGGAATATTTACTGTGGGCTGAGTCATGGGGTCTGGCCTGGGGGATATCACCGTTAACGGTTATAGGAGGAGGATGTTATCAGTTTCCTCTCTGCGGAACTGTTAACTCTTCACATCCTGTATTCTATCCTTTTGAATCTTCACTTTGTCACAAAGGGACCTTTTTTTGTGTCATGTATGTATGTGTGTGTGTTATGGAATGATAAATGTTGGCCTGCTTGCTATTCCATATATAACTTCACACAGCATCTCCTTTGTCCCCTTGTCCTAGTTTAAACTGCCAGTTATTTCCCAGCCTCATCTCTACCTCTCTCACGTACATGCCTCCTAAGATGGGAACTCAAATAAGCTTTGGAAGTAGATGCCTACATTTTACCTCATGAATTGAGAATTATGATTTTGACCTCTTTGCTATTGCTCACAGTTCTTGTATATTGCATTTTGTTGATATTAGATGAAATGTGCACAAACAATACAGACACGTAGAATTTGCCTTCATACACTGAACAAAAATATAAACGCAACATGCAACAATTTCTAAGATTTGACTGAGTTATAGTTCATATAAGGAAACCAGTCAATTGAAATGAATAAATTAGGCCCTAATCTATAGATTTCACATGACTGGGAATACAGATATGCATCTGTTGGTCACAGATACCTTTTAAAAAAGGTAGGGGCGTGGATCAGAAAACCAGTTAGTATCTGGTGTGACCACCATTTACCTCATGCAGTGCGACACATCTCCTTTGCATACAGTTGATCAGGCTGTTGTGGCCTGTGAAATGTTTTCCCACTCCTCTTCAATGGCCGTGCGAAGTTGCTGGATATTGGCAGGAACTGAAACACACTGTTGTAGACGTTGATCCAGAGCATCCCAAACATGCTCAATGGGTGACATGTCTGGCGAGTATGCAGGCCATGGAAGAACTGGGACATTTTCAGCTTCCAGGAATTGTGTACAGATCCTTGCGACATGGAGCCGTGCATTATCATGCTGAAACATGAGGTGATGGCGGCGGATGAATGGCACCGGAATAGGCTTCAGGATCTCATCACGTTATCTCTGTGTATTCAAATGACCATCTATAAAATGCAATTGTGTGTCCGTAGTTTATGCCTGCCCATACCATAACCCCACTGCCACCATGGGGCACTCTGTTCACAACGTTGACATCAGCAAAACGCTCGCCCACACAACGCCATACACGCTGTCTGCCATCTCCCCGGTACAGTTGAAACAGGGATTCATCCATGAAGAGTACATTTATGACGCCAAACCTGCAGTCAGCTCAAGAGGAGAGGATGACCAGCACGCAGATGAGCTTCCCTGAGACGGTTTCTGACCGTTTGTGCAGACATTCCAAACCCACAGTTTCATCAGCTGTCCGGGTGGATCGACTAAGACGATCCCGCAGGTGAAGAAGCCGGATGTGGAGGTCCTGGGCTGACATGGTTACACGTGGTCTGCGGTTGTGAGGCCGGTTGGACCACAGGAGGTTGGTGGCACCTTAATTGGGGAGGACGTGCTTGTGGTAATGGCTGGAGCGAAATGAGTGGAATGGCATCAAATTCTCTAAAATGACGTTGGAGGCGGCTTATGGTAGAGAAATGAACATTCAATTCTCTGGGAACAGCTCTGGTGGACATTCCTGCAGTCAGCATGCCAATTGCACGCGCCCTAAAAACTTGAGACATCTGTGGCATTGTGTTGTGTGTGAAAACTGCACATTTTAGAGTGTTATTTTATTGTCCCCAGCACAAGGTGCATCTGTGTAATGATCATGCTGTTTAATCAGCTTCTTGATATGCCACACCTGTCAGGTGGATGGATCATCTTGGCAAAGAAATTCTCACTAACAGGGATGTAAACACATTTCTGCTCAACATTTGTGAGAAATAAGCTTTTTGTGCATATGGACATTTTCTGAGATCAGCACTTTACACTTTACATGTTGAGTTTATATTTTTGTTCTTTATAGTTCATCTCTGGTCTGATCCTGTTCATCTCTGGTATATTTTTGTTCAGTAAAGTTCGTCTCTGGTATATTTTTGTTCAGTGTAGTTAATCTTTGGTATATTTTTGTTCAGTATAGTTAATCTCAATTGCACCTGAAGCTTGTAGTCAGCTACCAATACACAGTGGTGTAAAGTACTTAAGTAGAAATACTTTAAAGTACTACTTAAGTATTTTTTTGAGGTACTGTATCTGTACTTTACTATTTATATTTTTAGTTTTACTTCACTACATTCTTACTCTCCATACATTTTCCCTGACACCCAAAAGTACTCGTTATATTTATATTTTGAATGCTTAGCAGGACGAACAAATTGTCAAATTCAGGTACTTATCAAGAGAACATCCCTGGTCATCCCTACTGCCTCTGATCTGGCGGATTCACTAAACACACATGTTTAGTTTGTAAATGATGACTGAATGTTGGAGTGTCCCCCTGGCTATCCGTAAATTTAAAAAAAGAAAAGAAAATGGTGCCGTCTGGTTTGCTTAATAGAAGGAATTTGAAATGATTTATACTTTTACTTTTGATACTTAAGTATATTTAAAACCAAATACTTTTAGACTTTTACTCAAGTAGTATTTTACTGGGTGACTTTAAATTTGACCTGAGTCCTTTTCTATTAAGGTATCTTTACTTTTACTAAAGTATGACAGTTGGGTACTTTTCCCACCACCTCCAATACAACAGGTAGTGATCTACTGTGCTGCGTAGTGAAATAGGACGATCATGTTTCTTGTCCTCTGCAGCCCCCTTCTGGTGAGATGGGGAAGTGTGACTGCAGAGGCATTGATCGGGAACTGCAAGGGAGGAAATTGATCCAGGAGGCAACAAGCTGACACATTTCCGTCTAATTGCATAGTGCCAATCTTTCCCTGTCACTACGTAGTGAGGCCTGCAGACTGCCTGACTCACTGTTTCACCATTCAATAGCGCTTCATCATTGCCCGACAAGACAGCAACACGTTAGCTAGAACTGAAGCTGATTGACTCTAAGATCCCCAGTCCTAATCCCAGTAAGCAGCAGCGCCTCCCAGCCAGCAGCATGGACAGCACTAGCAGCGCTACAGTATTGGGTAACGGTGTTGCAATAGAATGCAAAGAGGGTCTGCCCACTGTAACTCTCACTGTCTCCTACTTTTGACCTATGAGCCCTGTTCGAAAGTAGAGCACTAGATATGGAACAGGGTTCCATTTGGAAAGCAGCCACTGTTGCAGATTCCCTAAAGGGGATCGTTTGTTTATTTAAACTACAAACATTGGACTGTTATAGATCACTACCAGATATCAGTCAAAACTGTTCGCTGCTCTGGCACCCCAATGGTGGAACAAGCTCCCTCACGACGCCAGGACAGCGGAGTCACTCACCACCTTCCGGAGACATTTGAAACCCCACCTCTTTAAGGAATACCTGGGATAGGATAAAGTCATCCTTCTACCCCCCCCCCCCCCAAAAAAAAACAACAAAAACATTGTAAAGTGGTTATCCCACTGGCTATAAGGTGAATGCACCAATTTGTAAGTCGCTCTGGATAAGAGTGTCTGCTAAATGACGTAAATGTAAAATATCAGTGGAGGCTGTTTTGCTTGAGTTAAATTTTTTCTGTGGGAGTTTATTTAGTTACTGAGAGGTAGTAGAGTGATCACTGATCAGACACACCTCCAATGTGTCCCAAATGGCACCCTATTTCCTATATAGTGCACTACTTTTGACCAGGGCTGATAGGGGCTCCGGTCAAAAGTAGTGCACTATGTAGGAAATAGGGTGCCATTTTGGGACGCATCCCCTTATGTGTTCATTGGAGTGAAAAATATCACAAAATATCCAATATCACATATGGAACTCTGTTGTCCTTAATTTGAATTTTCAAAGGTCAAATGAAGGTCATCCTACTAATAATGAGTCAGACAAAGACACCACACCTCATTGGTTGAATGTAATAAATGACACAGTTTTATTGTTGCACAAAATGTACAAAATAACAAGCAAATGGACAGCTCCCCTCTAGTCCCGCCCCTCCCGCCGTTTCATTCGCGAAGATGAAGTTGGAATTTTTTTGAAACCTATGACTCACTACGGCAAGTCCAATAGTCCAAGCCAAGCCATGGGATTTCTGAGAGAGACAACACAAACCCAATTTCAGCTTCACTGAACAATTAAAAATGAATAAAAACACCTTTATGTACACATTTTAGTCAGAACTTTTACAACATGCCATCTATATATTTATACAGAATATGCTTGTGCCACATACCCCTGTATAGAAAATATATTCAAAAGATCAAATGACGTTAGACTAAGGTCTATAGACATGGAAAGTACAGCACTGCCTTTTAAAAATCTCCTTTTTAACTTATTTATTTTCAATACCCACTTATTCAATGACTTTAATTGTTTATTTGCCTCATACTAAAAGAAGAACTCTCTAGTGGATCATAAGCACGTGGGTTATTGTTGTTGTTGTATTTTATCCTGGGAGGACCTGAGCTGGCCTTATTGATGCCTGATGAAAAAAGACTCCGCTCGCTCACTTATTTACACTGCGATTCTCTGAGTGATCTAATGACTCTGCCTGTGTGTCTGTGTGCATTTATTTATATATCCTCTTATTATGAAGCTGTCT
This sequence comes from Coregonus lavaretus, assembly GCF_964263955.1. NCBI lineage: Eukaryota > Metazoa > Chordata > Actinopteri > Salmoniformes > Salmonidae > Coregonus > Coregonus lavaretus. The sequence goes on along the minus strand of NW_028163117.1, from coordinate 2,923 downwards.
TAGTCCCTCCCTGATAGGCTTGTCTCTGCCCTTCTCTTTATGTTTCAATAGAATATTCCCCAAAACCAGGGGCGCAACTTTGGTTTTAGAAGTGGGGGGGACATAATTATAATTATATCTATATATTTTTTTATCCAGTCAGATAAACACTCCAAACAGCCTACCCGACCGCTCGGAGGCGTCCGCATGGTCCTAAAGCACACCATAGCCTTGTTTTGTATCACATTCCAATGATAAAACTGGGGGGGGGGGGGGGAAACAAAAATGACATTTTAGAATGTGCCCTGTGAAAGTTGCGCCCCTGCCCAAAACATCCAAGATGGCACACTGAAGATGATAGTCTTTTCTTTCACAATGTACAGAATGTCTTACTGATGGCTGGTTGGCTGTGTTGGGATTGGAGCAATATACTTTGATGTCCTGGATCCTTTCGGACCCCCTAAAGATAGATGTCAAGTGGTGTTACAAGGCTAGCAGTCAGTATCTCCTTAACCCAATCCTCACCTGCTGATGATTCAATAGCTTTGGCACTAGGTGTATGAAACGTTGTGTACGCTTTTACGTGGATAATTTAAAATATTTTAGCACCATAAAGAGGTCTGAATCACCATAATTCTTCAAAAACTCCATTTACGGCATAGCATTGCATACTAGTGCCAAGAACACCCACAGTTCCCATGGTTACGATGCAAGTGGGTGGGGTGGGGGGTGTATGATGAGGAAACAGCGTTAGAATCTAAATGGAGTGTCTGGGCGCATGTCAATACACTAAAATATGTTCCCCTCCATGTCTCCTTTATCCCCTTTTCCTTAATCTGCATTGATGTGAAAGAGCTGAAGTACTTGGAGACTGACAGATAGCGCTGTTTATATTCTACGCAAGTGCAACAAATATTTTTCAGACTAACGTTGTTGCACAGAACTTTTTGTGTTTATTTTTCAGTTTTTGTTTTTGTTCCAGTTTTGTTTCCTGACCGTAGATTTTTTCTAATTGAGCTTTTTCCTCCTTGATCTTCTTCTTTAGTCATATTTCCATCTGGTAGCACTTGTTTCGTTTTATTGTGTTTCGCTAGTTTTGTCTTTCATATATATCTCTATAGATTCTCTTCCTTCATTTTTATTTTTTACAAAATGAGACAGACTTGTTATTTTCCTCACATCATCAGACCTGATCATTTTGCTTTGCATTCTTGTAAACAAACGGGATTCAGCCACCACAGTCACTCGTTCTTCTTCATCTCCCTCCATGTGCGCTCTCTCTCCTTCCTTCCCTCTCTCTCTCTGCTCCTCCCACTCTCATTGGAGAAGAGCCCTGATTTGTTTGGAGGTGCTGTCGTCGTTTAGATGTCGGGTCGTATACCTGGAGAGGAAGAGGATGGGAGGAGAAAGATACATGAGTATGAGTCTCTCTCTCTCTCTCTCTCTATTGGCATGGGAATCATATGTTAACATTGCCAAAGCAAGTGAAGTAGATAATAAACCAAAGTGAAATAAACAATAAATATTAACAGTAAACATTACACTCACAAAAGTTCCAAAATAGTTAAAGTACAAAAGGGAAAATAAATAAACATAAATATGGGTTGTATTTACAATGGTGTTTGTTCTTCACTGGTTGCCCTTTTCTTGTGGCAACAGGTCACAAATCTTGCTGCTGTGATTGCACACTGTGGTTTTTCACCCAGTAGATAAGGGAGTTTATCAAAATTGGGTTTGTTTTCTAATTCTTTGTGGATCGCTGTAATCTGAGGGAAATATGTGTCTTTAATATGGTCATACATTTGGCAGGAAGTGCTGCTCAGTTTCCATCTCACTTTGTGGGCAGTGTGCACATAGCCTGTCTTCTCTTGCGAGCCAGGTCTGCCTATGGCAGCCTTTCTCAATAGCAAGGCTATGCTCACTGAGTCTGTACATAGTCAAAGCTTCCTTTAGTTTGGGTCAGTCACAGTGGTCAGGTATTCTGCCACTGTGTACTCTCTGTTTAGGGCCAAATAGCATTCTAGTTTGCTCTGTTTTTTTTTGTTAATTCTTCCCAATGTGTCAAGCAATTATCTTTTTTTTTCTCATGATTTGGTTGGGTCTAATTGTGTTGTTGTCCTGGGGCTCTGTGGGGTCTGTTTGTGTTTGTGAACAGAGCCCCAGGACCAGCTTACTTAGGGGACTCTTCTCCAAGTTCATCTCTCTGTAGGTGATGGCTTCATTATGGAAGGTTTGGGAATCACTTCCTTTTAAGTGGTTATAGAATTGAACGGCTCTTTTCTGGATTTTGATAATTAGCGGGTATCGGCCTAATTCTGCTCTGCATGCATTATTTAGTGTTTTACGTTGTACACAGAGGATATTTTTGCAGAATTCTGCATGCAGAGTGTTTGTCCCATTTTGTGAATTCTTGGTTGGTGAGCGGACCCCAGACCTCACAACCATAAAGGGCAATGGGTTCTATAACTGATTCAAGTATTTGTTCTATAACTGATTTTCAAGTAAATGTTATGTTCCTTTTGATAGCGTAGAAGGCCCTTCTTGCCTTTTCTCTCAGATCGTTCACAGCTTTGTGGAAGTTACCTGTGGCGCTGATGTTTAGGCCGAGGTATGTATCGTTTTTTGTGTGCTCTAGGGCAACTGTGTCTAGATGGAATTTGTATTTGTGGTTCTGGCAACTGGACCTTTTTTGGAACACCATTATTTCTGTCTTACTGAGATTTACTGTCAGGGCCCAGGTCTGACAGAATTTATGCAGAAGATCTAGGTGCTGCTGTAGGCCCTCCTTGGTTGGGGACAGAAGCACCAGATCATCAGCAAACAGTAGACATTTGACTTCAGTATCTAGTAGGGTGAGGCCGGGTGCTGCAGACTGTTCTAGTGCCCTCACCAATTCATTGATATATATGTTGAAGAGGGTGGGGCTTAAGCTGCATCCCTGTCT
>NW_028163118.1:0-15156 GCF_964263955.1 Coregonus lavaretus | reverse complement strand
AGAGAGAGAGAGAGAGAGAGAGAATGATCCTGTGGCGGCAGGTAGCTTAGTGGTTAAGAGCGTTGTGGCAGTAACCGAAAGGTCGCTGGTTCTAATCCCCGAGCCGACTATGTGAAAAATCGGTCGATGTGCCCTTGAGCAAGGCACTTCACCCTAATTGCTCCTGTAAGTCACTCTGGATAAGAGCGTCTGCTAAATGACAAAAAAAAAAAATGATATGGAGAGAGAGAGATAGTATATGTAGCTCAGCTGGTTGAGCACGGCGCTTGTAACGCCAGGGTAGTGGGTTCGATCCCCGGGACCACCCATACACAAAAATGTATGCACGCATGACTGTAAGTCGCTTTGGATAAAAGCGTCTGCTAAATGGAATATTATTATTATGATATATTATATAGAGAGAGAGAGAGGTAGAGAGAGAGGTAGAGAGAGAGGTAGAGAGAGAGGTAGAGAGAGAGGTAGAGAGAGAGAGAGAGAGGTCTTTGTCCTACCTCCCTCTCCTCTCCCCCCTTATTTTCCTCAATCGCTTCCTGTTTCCTCTGGTGTCTTGTTGCGCTTCCTGTGAGGAACCCCGGGCTGCCATATTGTTTTGGTCCAGGGGGCTTATTTAGATGAGTGACAGGCCTGTACCGGTTTACTGTCTGACCCCTGTCATCCACCCAACCCTCTACTCTATCCACCTGTGTGTGTGTGTGTGTGTGTGGAAGGGTGAAATACAGGATGGACACAGCTAGCATCCTTTGTCAGTAAACTGTCAGACAGAAATACAGTATGAATGTTTCCTTCTAAAATTGGCCAAGTGAGTCTATTTGGGATCTTTTTCCTCCTTGACTTACATTTACGTCATTTAGCAGACTCTCTTATCCAGAGCGACTTACAAATAGGTGCATTCACCTTATAGCCAGTGGGATCACCACTTTACAATGTTTTTTTTTTTGGGGGGGGGGGTTGGGGTTTGGGTTGGGGTAAGGGGGGGGGGGGGGTAGAAGGATTACTTTATCCTATCCCAGGTATTCCTTAAAGAGGTGGGGTTTCAAATGTCTCCGGAAGGTGGTGAGTGACTCCGCTGTCCTGCCGTCGTGAGGGAGCTTGTTCCACCATTGGGGTGCCAGAGCAGCGAACAGTTTTGACTGGGCTGAGCGGGAACTATGCTTCCGCAGAGGTAGGGGAGCCAGCAGGCCAGAGGTGGATGAACGCAATGCCCTCGTTTGGGTGTAGGGACTGATCAGAGCCTGAAGGTACGGAGGTGCCGTTCCCCTCACAGCTCTGTAGGCAAGCACCATGGTCTTGTAGCAGATGCGAGCTTCAACTGGAAGCCAGTGGAGTGTGCGGAGGAGCGGGGTGACGTGAGAGAACTTGGGAAGGTTGAACACCAGACGGGCTGCGGCATTCTGGATGAGTTGTAGGGGTTTAATGGCACAGGCAGGGAGCCCAGCCAACAGCGAGTTGCAGTAATCCAGACGGGAGATGACAAGTGCCTGGATTAGGACCTGTGCCGCTTCCTGTGTAAGGCAGGGTCGTACTCTCCGAATGTTGTAGAGCATGAACCTACAGGATCGGGTCACCGCCTTGATGTTAGCGGAGAACGACAGGGTGTTGTCCAGGGTCACGCCAAGGCTCTTCACACTCTGGGAGGAGGACACAACGGAGTTGTCAACCGTGATGGCGAGATCATGGAACAGGCAGTCCTTCCCCGGGAGGAAGAGCAGCTCCGTCTTGCCAAGGTTCAGCTTGAGGTGGTGATCCGTCATCCATACTGATATGTCTGCCAGACATGCAGAGATGCGATTCGCCACCTGGTTATCAGAAGGGGGAAAGGAGAAGATTAGTTGTGTGTCGTCAGCGTAGCAATGATAGGAGAGGCCATGTGAGGATATGACAGAGCCAAGTGACTTGGTGTATAGGGAGAATAGGAGAGGGCCTAGAACTGAGCCCTGGGGGACACCAGTGGTGAGAGCACGTGGTGCGGAGACAGCTTCTCGCCACGCCACTTGGTAGGAGCGACCGGTCAGGTAGGACGCAATCCAAGAGTGAGCCGCGCCGGAGATGCCCAGCTCGGAGAGGGTGGAGAGGAGGATCTGATGGTTCACAGTATCAAAGGCAGCAGACAGGTCTAGAAGGACAAGAGCAGAGGAGAGAGAGTTAGCTTTAGCAGTGCGGAGAGCCTCCGTGACACAGAGAAGAGCAGTCTCAGTTGAATGACCAGTCTTGAAACCTGACTGGTTTGGATCAAGAAGGTCATTCTGAGAGAGATAGCAAGAGAGTTGGCTAAAGACGGCACGCTCAATAGTTTTGGAGAGAAAAGAAAGAAGGGATACTGGTCTGTAGTTGTTGACATCAGAGGGATCGAGTGTTGGTTTTTTGAGAAGAGGTGCAACTCTCGCTCTCTTGAAGACGGAAGGGACATAGCCAGCGGTCAAGGATGAGTTGATCAGCGAGGTGAGGTAAGGGAGAAGGTCACCGGAGATGGTCTGGAGAAGAGAGGAGGGGATAGGGTCAAGCGGGCAGGTTGTTGGGCGGCCTGCCGTCACAAGTCGCAAGATTTTATCTGGAGAGAGAGGGGAGAAAGAAGTCAAAGCATAGGGTAGGGCAGTGTGAGCAGGACCAGCAGTGTCATTTGACTTAACAAACGAGGATCGGATGTCGTCAACCTTCTTTTCAAAATGGTTGACGAAGTCATCCACAGAGAGGGAGGAGGGGGGGGGGGAGGAGCATTCAGCAGGGAGGAGAATGTGGCAAAGAGCTTCCTAGGGTTAGAGGCAGATGCTTGGAATTTAGAGTGGTAGAAAGTGGCCTTAGCAGCAGAAACAGATGAAGAAAATGTAGAGAGGAGGGAGTGAAAAGATGCCAGGTCCGCAGGGAGTCTAGTTTTCTTCCATTTCCACTCAGCTGCCCGGAGCTCTGTTCTGTGCGGTCGCAATGAGTCATCAAGCCACGGAGTTGGAGGGGAGGACCGAGCCGGCCGGGAGGATAGGGGACATAGAGAGTCAAATGATGCAGAAAGGGAGGAGAGGAGGGTTGAGGAGGCAGAATCAGGAGATTGGAGGGAGAAGGATTGAGCAGAGGGAAGAGATGATAGGATGGAAGAGGAGAGAGTAGCGGGAGAGAGAGAGCGAAGGTTGCGACGGCGCATTACCATCTGTGTAGGGGCAGAGTGAGTAGTGTTGGAGGAGAGCGAGAGAGAAAAGGATACAAAGTAGTGGTCGGAGACATGGAGGGGAGTTGCAGTGAGATTAGTAGAAGAACAGCATCTAGTAAAGATGAGGTCAAGCGTATTGCCTGCCTTGTGAGTAGGGGGGGACGGTGAGAGGGTGAGGTCAAAAGAGGAGAGCAGTGGAAAGAAGGAGGCAGAGAGAAATGAGTCAAATGTAGACGTAGGGAGGTTGAAATCCCCCAGAACTGTGAGGGGTGAGCCATCCTCAGGAAAGGAACTTATCAAGGCGTCAAGCTCATTGATGAACTCTCCAAGGGAACCTGGACTGCGATAGATGACAAGGATATTAAGCTTAAATGGGCTAGTGACTGTGACAGCATGGAATTCAAATGAGGAGATAGACAGATGGGTCAGGGGAAAAATTGAGAATGTCCACTTGGGAGAGATGAGGATTCCTGTGCCACCACCCCGCTGACCAGATGCTCTCGGGGTATGCGAGAACACATGGTCAGACGAGGAGAGAGCAGTAGGAGTAGCAGTGTTTTCAGTGGTAATCCATGTTTCCGTCAGCGCCAAGAAGTCGAGGGACTGGAGGGTAGCATAGGCTGAGATGAACTCTGCCTTGTTGGCAGCAGAACGGCAGTTCCAGAGGCTGCCTGAGACCTGGAACTCCACGTGGGTGGTGCGTGCAGGGACCACCAGGTTAGAGAGGCAGCAGCCACGCGGTCTGAGGCGTTTGTGTAGCCTGTGCGGAGAGGAGAGAACAGGGATAGGCAGAGGCATAGTTGACAGGCTGCAGCAGATGGCTACAATAATGCAGAGGAGATCAGAATGAAATGAACTAAACATCTGGGAAAGGAGAGAGCGGGGCCTCCCTCACCACAACTCCCAAATATAACTCTCCCAACTTCCACCTCAGAAACTATAATTGTTGTAAACTACAGCGGTTCAATGTTTTCTAGGAATATACTAACTTAGTTTATTCAGCTAGCTAACTAGGTGCAGTATTATTCCGTGAAAATCGTCCAGGCACTTAGTCATAAGACGCCACAGCCAGCTAGCATGCCGGACTCCAACAACACGGTTTAGCGCCAATACTCGGCCACAACAAACCACCAGTGTATCAACACGCAAGCAGATCGTTCGTGTCCGTGTCTAACGTTGTGGGTTAGTCCCGACAGCTTGAGCGAGTCCGTCGTCAACTTATTCAGCCAGTTAGTTAGCTAGAATAGTTAGCAAACTAGCTAGCCATTGCTTTCAGACAAAGAAGAACCCCTCCTTTCACGGCACGAACACACAGAGAGAGCCAAACTAACGTTAACTAGTCACCCATGTCCCGAATTCCTTGAACGACTCGGGCTATCAATATGTAAAAAACAAAACAAAAATGTAGGTTATGACTTACCCCTAGCAGCTACTGTTAGCTAGCCAAGTGCAAAGCTAGCCACTGAATTGACTCAGCCAGTTCGCGTCTGTTCGCTCGGTCGTTCCAGCTATTGTTTACTAGTAGCTATCCAGGTAGCAACAAGCTAGCTAAATTTCAAGCACAGTAGCCACTTGCTACCTAACGTTAACGGTTCAGACAATGAGGTTAGAAAACAGCTGAATGGTAGACAATTATTGTATGTAATTATTGTAGGCAGCCAGCTGGCATAATTACAGGCACTCTCAGGCGTGAAACAACTATATCGTTGCTAATAGCTACTCGCCAGCTAGTCCAGGTGGTGGGTTAGCTAGCTAGCTTCGTGCTACACCGGGCACAGCCGAATACAATACTAACCTACAATAATTACATACAACAACCCACGATAACTACCTACAATACCTAACTACAATCTAAATACATAGTTTAAGCCTTACTCGACAAAGCCCAAGCTATGTATAAAGCCAAGCTTACCCGACGCCAAGCTTACCCGACGACCTGACGACCTCCTCCTTCCTTAGTCTATACCTGGGCTTGAGCTGTCAGAGGGAGAGAGAAACCTGGACTTGAGCTTTCCTCAGGCATTAATGGTGCAATCAACGGGATGTCTTGTTCAAAACGAAATACACGCAACACTTTACAGCGCTTCCCTTTTAAAATTAGTATATAGATTTACTTGTTAAGGGAGTGTGTGCAGGAGGCTAGATTTTTACATTTTACATTTTAGTCATTTAGCAGACGCTCTTATCCAGAGCGACTTACAGTTAGTGAGTGCATACATTTTCATACTGGCCCCCCGTGGGAAACGAACCCACAACCCTGGCGTTGCAAGCGCCATGCTCTACCAACTGAGCTATAGGGGACTAGATGTGTGTATGTCAGTGTGTGTGAGTGTGGGGTGGTGTCGGCTGGGTGCCTGTCTGACCCATTATTTCTGTCTTCTGTCTGTTGCAGGTATTGACGCCAACATCACAGACTGCCAGGGAAGAACAGCTTTGGAGATCCTCAGAGAACACCCTGCACAGAAGTCCCAGCAAATCACTGCACTCATGCAAGGTACCACACACACACACACCGCTCTCTCACCCTCGTCGTGACAGTGTACGTGGTTGTCTAGAGGGCCGGGCAGTGTAGTGTCCGGATGTGTGCAGATTGATACAAGTTGTTCCAGGAAGTTTATCTTCCAATAGGGAACAAGAACAATGTGAGCCCTCTGTGTTGCTCTTCCTATACACAGGGGGGAGCATTCTCTTACACAACCTAATGCTTCTGCCATTGTCTTCTGCTCTCAGAGAACAATACACTGTTGTCACTAGTCCTGAATTGTTAGTAGGAGATTAGCTCACGGGCTAGCTCATTGAGTTGAGTGCCATGGTTATCTGCAGTTATGGCTAAGCCACTAGAAAGACTTTGGAATGTTCTGTAGGAATAAGTGGTTTGGGGTTTGTGGATGTGGATGTCAGTTGCACAGTCAAAATTAGAAAAAATCATGAAAACAAAAATGTGCTTTTTGATCTTAATTTAAGGTTAGGCATTAGGGTTAGCAGTGTGGTTAGGGTTAGGTTTAACATCTGATTTGATGACTTTATGGCCAGCTAGTGACCACCCTGCAGTGCTTCCTCCAGAACAAGATTCATGACGAATCATTATCTATTTCACTTGCTTTGGCAATGTAAACATATGTTTCCCATGCAAATAAAGCCCTTGGAGGGAGGGAGGGAGGGAGGGAGGGAGAGAGAGAGGGAGGGAGGGAGGGAGAGAGGGAGAGAGAGAGAAGTAAGCCATAGTTGAGGATGATTTAGGCGAGAGAGAGAAATAGAGAGAGGTCTAGAGGGGAAAGACGTGGGCGAGGTGCAGACAACTATAAAGCAAAAGAGAGATGGAGGCAGAGGAAGTTCAGGGTCAGGAATGAGAGAGGAGGGAGAGGAGAGGTAGGTAGGTACGGGGAGATAAAGGGGAGGAGAGGGAGAGAAAAGGATAGAGTGGGGATGAGAGGAAGAAAGAGAGAGGGAGGGGGAGGAGAGGGAGAGAAGAAGAGGGAGGAGGAGAAATGCAGAGATGGTGACAGAGAGCAAATTCAGGACACAGCTGGGAGAGAGTGAATGGATCAGCTGCCTCCCATTTCCTGTCAGAGGGAGAGAAAATGGGATTTCATTTCGCGATTGATCCCACCCATTTAAACTCAATAATATTCAGTCATCATTGTTAAAGTAATTAAATGATTCAATCCATATATTTAAACATTCTGTATGAATATCTTATGCCTGATAAGAGCTGTCAAAGTTTGATCTCTAACACCTTTTTACACACACACACACACACACACACACACACACACACACACACACACACACACAGTCTTGTACAGATAACCTTGTGGGGACACAAAATTCAGTCCCATTCAAAATCCTATTTTCCCTAACCCCTAAACCTAAACCTAACCCGTACTCGTACCCTAACCTTAACCCAAAATCCTAACCTTAACCCTTCCTAAAACTAACCCTAGGTCCTAACCCTAACCCTTAACGTAATTCTAACCCTAACATTAATTCTAACCTTAAGCCTAAACCCCCTAGAAAAAGCATTTGACCTTGTGGGGACAACAATTAAATGGTTTTCTGCTCTATGTCTGCAACCTTTTGAACACTACATTCACACCACCACCGCTCTCTGTTTGTCTCGGTCTCTCTCTCGGTCTTTCTCTCTGTCTCTCTCTCGGTCTCTCTCTTGGTCTCTCTCTCGGTCTCTCTCTCGGTCTCTCTCTGTCTCTCTCTCTCTCTCTTTCTATGTCTCTCTGTCTGTCTCTCTTTCGGTCTCTCTCTCTCTCCCTCTCTCCATTATCTCACTCTCCCTCTCTTTTCTCTCCCCCTCTCTCCATTCTCTCTCTCCTCTTTCTCTCTTTCTCTCTCTCCAGAGTATATGATGGAAGAGATGATGGACAATAAGAGTGTGTTGATGGAGGAACCTATTCGCCAGTGTCCTGTCCCCACACCTCGCACCTCTATCCCCTCTCCCTCCGCCTCCCCCTCCCTCAGGCACAAAAGTAAGTACACACACACACACAAACTAATACGAACACACACACTCACACACTCACTCACTCACTCACTCACTCACTCACTCACACACACACACACACACACACACACACACACACACACATACACACGTTAATGCACACACACACACACACACACACACACACACAATACACACACATACGTTAACGCACAAACACACACTATACACATATCTATCAAACACACTCTATACACACAAAATCAGACTGATATTTTCAAACATGGGGAGCAGTGCCTCTATTGGTATGAACCGGTACTACCTCACTCAACTTCAATGCAGTTTTCCCTTAGCCAACACTACCCCTAGTGGCTGAGCTGGAGCGGTGCACTGGTATCACTCTTACAACTCCCGCTGCTCTCTCTCTCTTCTCAATCACCGCCAGTCAGCACCCCCTTGAATTATCTTTAGTGGAGGAAGGGAGCTGAAAAAACACCTTCAGCACAGCTCGTTCACGCCTGAACACACACTGTGTTTAAACACTTCGGCACACTTTAGTGTATGGAGAGGGGGAGTGGTGGAGAGAGGGGGAGTGGTGGAGAAAGGAGGAGAGAGGGAGGGAGAGAGGGAGGGAGTGGTGGAGAAAGGCTTTATTCTTTTGGAACTTTTGTGTAATGTTTTACTGTTAATTACTGTTATGTTTCCCATGCCAATAAAGTCCCTTGAATTGAATTGAATTGAAAGGAGGAGAAAGGGAGGGAGAGGGGTAGTGGAGGAGGAGAGGGGGATACCCGGCTGGGTTCCATTTTACAAAATTGTTGACCTCCTCTGTCACTCTCAATTGTGGATCTGTGATGACTAGATAGGTGAAAGCACCATCTCTGCCGGGCTTCCGCCATATTGCTTTCACCTCTCCAGGTCTATCAGGTCTGTGAAGGGCAGTGAACGAGGGCAGACGGGACGAACAACTTTCTGGAATAGAACGCCGCCACACATCCCCAGTCACAGAAAGGATCATATTAAGGTGTTGACATATGTATTTGGCCAGGTCTGCTCTCTTTAGTTCATTTGAACTCCATTCAACTGAACAGATTAGTGTTTAGTAGAAACAAACCCAGTTTGATCCATCATCATCATTATGTACTGTAGTACTCTGTCTCTAGCTGTTTTCACTGAAGGAAATACCATCAACGAGCAGGTCACTCCAAGATGTGTGTGTGGGGGCGTGGGTGTGGCCATGGGTGTGTTTGGGTGTGTGTGGGTGTGAGCGTGGGTGTGGGTGTGTGTGGGCGTGGGTGTGTGTGGGTGTGCCACAGTGGCTGAAGCTAGATATTGATCCGAGAGGGAAGGAGAGCAGAATCCAATTCCAATTATACCACAACCCACGAAGGCCACAGAGAATGGTAGAGATGAAGAGAGATGGAGAGAGAAGCTTCTCTGTCTCTTTTGACTTCAGCTCTCTTTCTCATCTCTCCATTCTTTCACGTCCTTACATGTCACAATTAGCTAGGATTGTTGAAAACAGATTTAACATTTTCCCTTTTTGTCTTTTGTTGTCCCCTTCGTTTGACTATCCACAATCTCTTCTCTCACCACTCTCTCCCCATCTCCCCTCTCTCTCCCCATCTCCCCTCTCTCTCCCATCTCCCCTCTCTCTCCCCTCTCCCCCCCATCTCCTCTCTCTCTCCCCATCTCTTCTCTCTCCATCTCCTCTCTCTCCCCATCTCCCCTCTCTCTCCCCTCTCTCCTCTCTCTCCCCATCTCCTCTCTCTCCCCATCTCCTCTCTCTCCCCGTCCCCTCTCTCCCCTCTCTCTCCCTATCTCTCGCTCCCCTCTCTCCCCATCTCCCTTCTCTCTCCCCTGTCCCCTCTCTCTCCCCATCTCCCCTCTCTCTCCCCTGTCCCCTCTCTCTCCCCATCTCCCCTCTCTCTCTCCCAACTCCCCTCTCTCTCCCCACTCTCTCATCATCTCCCCACTCTCTCCCCATCTCCCCTCTCTCTCCCCATCTCTCCTCTCTTCCTCATCTCCCATCTCCCTCATCTCCCCCATCTCCCCTCTCTCTCCCCCATCTCCCCTCTCTCTCCCCCATCTCCCCTCTCTCTCTCCCATCTCCCCTCTCTCTCCCATCTCCCCTCTCTCTCCCCATCTCCCCACTCTCTCCCCATCTCCCCACTCTCTCCCGATCTCCCCTCTCTCTCTCCATCTCCCTCATCTCCCCTCTCTCCCATCTCCCCCATCTCCCCACTCTCTCCCCCTCTCTCTCCCCTATCTCCCCTCTCTCTCCCCATCTCCCCCTTTCTACCCTTATAATCTCTCTCATCTCTCCTCTCCTTCGTCTCTCCTTCGCTCCCTCTACTCCTCCCTCTCTCCCTCTCTCCCATCTCCTTTCCCTCTCCTCCCCTCCTCCTCCCCAGATGATGCTGTGACAGGGGAGCTCTCCAAGCTCCTGAATGAGATGAAGATGTGTCGGGACAGAGACTACTCCTTTGAGGTGTGCTGTTATGTTATTATCTTAATCTTCATCTTATAGACCCTTGTCTTGTCTTTGTAATCATAAAAAAAATATTTAACCTTTATTTAACAAATTCTTATTTACAATGAGAGCCTACTTGTAAAGCCCCCATTGCTGATGCTTGTGGTGATAAAACAATTCCCCAAGTCAATAAATTACTACCCTACTCCACCCTACCCTACCCTACACTACTCTACTCTACTTTACTCTACCCTACCCTACTCTACTCTACTCTACTCTACCCTAACCTACCCTACTCTACTCTACTCTACTCTACCCTACCCTACCCTACCCTACTCTACTCTACCCTACCCTACTCTACTCTACTCTACTTTACTCTACCCTACCCTACTCTACTCTACTCTACTCTACCCTACCCTAACCTAACCTACCCTACTCTACTCTACTCTACTCTACTCTACCCTACCCTACTCTACTCTACCCTACCCTACCCTACCCTACCCTACTCTACCCTACCCTGCTCTACTCTACTCTACCCTAACCTACCCTACTCTACTTTACCCTAATCTACCCTACTCTACTCTACTGTACCCTACTCTACTCTACTCTACCCTACCCTACCCTACCCTACTCTACTTTACCCTCCTCTACTCTACTCAACCCTACCCTACTCAACTTTACCCTACCCTACTCTACTTTACCCTCCTCTACTCTACTCAACCCTACCCTACTCAACTTTACCCTACCCTACTCTACTTTACCCTACTCTACTCTACTCTACTCTACACGACTCTACTCTACTCTACTCTACTCTACTTTACCCTACCCTACTCTACTCTACCCTACCCTACCCTACCCTACCCTACTCTACCCTACCCTGCCCTACTCTACTCTACCCTACTCTACTTTACCCTACCCTACTCTACTCTACTGTACCCTACCCTACTCTACTCTACCCTACTCTACCCTACCCTATTCTACTTTACTCTACCCTACTCAACTATATCCTACCCTACTCTACTTTACCCTACTCTACCCTACTCTACTCTACTCTACCCTACTCAACTTTACTCTACTTTACCCTACACTACTCTACCCTACTCTACCCTACCCTACCCTACTCTACTCTACTCTACTCTACTCTACTTTACCCTACCCTACTCTACTCTACCCTACCCTACTCTACTCTACTCTACTCTACTTTACTCTACCCGACCCTACCCTACTCTACTCTACTTTACTCTACTCTACCCTACTCTACTTTACTCTACTGTACTCTACTCTACCCTACCCTACCCTGCTTTACTCTACCCTACTCTTCCCTACCCTACTCTACTCTACTCTACTCTACTCTACCCTACCCTACTCTACCCTACTCTACTCTACTCTACTCTACTCTACCCTACCCTACCCTACTCTACCCTACCCTACCCTACCCTACTCTACTTTACCCTACTCTACTCTACTCAACCCTACCCTACTCAACTTTACCCTACCCTACTCTACTTTACCCTACCCTACCCTACTCTACCCTACCCTACTTGACCCTACCCTACTCTACTCTACCCTACCCTACTCTACCTTACCCTACTCTACTCTACACTACTCTACTTTAACCTACCCTACTCTACCCTACTCTACCCTACCCTACTCTACTCTACCCTACCCAACTCTACTCTACTTTACCCTACCCTACTCTACTTTACCCTACCCTACTCTACTCTACTCTACCCTACCCTTTCCTATCCTACTCTACTCTACCCTACCCTACTCTACCCTACCCTACTCTACTTTACCCTACCCTACCCTACCCTACTCTACTCTACCCTACCCTACCCTACCCTACTCTACTCTACCCTACCCTACTTGACCCTACTCTACCCTACCCTACCCTACTCTACCCTACTCTACTTTACCCTACTCTACTCTACTCAACCCTACCCTACTCAACTTTACCCTACCCTACTTTACTTTACCCTACCCTACTCTACCCTACTCTACCCTACTCTACCCTACTCTACCCTACCCTACCCTACTCTACCCTACCCAACTCTACTCTACCCTACATTACTCTACTTTACCCTACCCTACTCTACTCTACTCTACTCTACCCTACCCTACCCTTTCCTACCCTACCCTACTCTACTCTACTCTACTCTACTCTACCCTACCCTACTCTACCCTACCCTACTCTACTTTACCCTACCCTACCCTACTCTACTTTACCCTACTCTACGCTACTCTACCCTACTCTACTCTACTCTACCCTACCCTACCCTACCCTACTCTACTTACCCTACTCTACCCTACTTTACCCTACCCTACTCTACTCTACTCTACTCAACTTAGGAGCTCTGCCAGACCATCTCATCCCACTCTCATTCCATGGACAGCTTTGGCAGCGACCACCTCTCAGACGAGGAGCGACGCAGCAACGGCACCCTGAGCAGAGTCAGAAAGGTGAGCACCATTTTGGATCAGGGAGGGTGGATGGGAACAGGGATAATCAAGGGGGATGTGGAGGGTGAGGAACGTTTTCACAATTTTGGGTCTGGGGTATCGTACAGTTGGATTGTTATTAATGGTCCCCCAGGAATGGATTGGAAAACAATGTTCTACTGCAGCGCTCTGGGGTCCATTGCTGTAGTAGCATTTAGTCACCAGGTGAGGGCAGCCTCAGACAGGCTGTAAGGCAGAAATGTATACTGAACAAAAACATAAACGCAACATGCAACAATTTCAAAGATTTTACTGAGTTACAGTTCCTATAAGGAAATTAGTAAATTGAAATAAATAAATGAGGGCGTAATCTATGGATTTCACATGACTGGGAATACAGATTTGCATCTATTGGTCACAGATACCTTAAAAAAAAGTTAGGGGCGTGGATCAGAAAACCAGTCAGTATCTGGTGTGACCACCATTTGCCTCATGCAGCGCGACACATCTCCTTCGCATAGAGTTGATCAGGCTGTTGATTGTGGCCTGTGGAATGTTGTCCCACTCATCTTCAATGACTGTGCGAAGTTGCTGGATATTGGAACACGCTGTCGTACACGTCGATCCAGAGACGTGGATTATCAAACTTTATTTTATAAAGATGCTATCTATTATTTATCAAATGTTTTATTTATTTTTTGGTTTTTGTACTCTTCTGGTTGAGTGGTGAGTATGCAGGCCATGGAAGAACTGGGACATTTTCATCTTCCAGGAATTGTGTACAGATGTTTGCGATATGGGTCTGTGCATTATCATGCTGAAACCTGGTGATGGCGGCGGATAAATGGCACCACAATGGGCCTCAGGATCTCGTCACGGTATCTCTGTCCATTCAAACTGCCATTGAATAAAATGCAATTTTGTTTGTTGTCCGTAGCTTATGCCTGCCCATACCATAACCCCACTGCCACCATGGGGCACTCTGTTCACAACGTTGACATCAGCAAACTGCTCGCCCACACGATGCCATATGAGCTGTCTGCCATCTGTCCGGTACAGTTGAAACCGGGATCCATCCGTGAAGAGCACACTTCTCCAACATGCCAGTGGCCATCGAAGGTGAGCATTTGCCCACTGAAGTTGTTTACGACGCCGAACTGCATTCAGGTCACGACCCTGGTGAGGACGACGAGCACGCAGATTAGCTTCCCTGAGACGGTTATGCAAACCCACTGTTTCATCAGCTGTCCGGGTGGCTGCTCTCAGATGAACCCGCAGGTGAAGAAGCCCGATGTGGATGTCCTAGGCTGGTGTGGTTACACATGGTCTGCGGTTGTGAGGCCTGTTGGACGTGCTGCACAATTCACTAAAATGACGTTGGAGGCGGCTTATGGTAAAGAAATTAAATTCTCTGCCAACAGCTCTGGTGGACATTCCTGCAGTCAGCATGCCAATTGCACGCTCCCTCAAAAGTTGAGACATCTGTGGCATTGTGTTGTGTGACACAACTGCACATTTTAGAAGGACCTTTTATTGTCCCCAGCACAAGTTGCACCTGTGTAATGATCATGCTGTTTAATCAGCTTCTTGATATGCCACACCTGTCAGATGGATGGATTATCTTGCTAAAGTAGAAATGCTCACTAACAGGGATGTAAACAAATGTGTGCATAACATTTTAGAGAAATACGTTTTTTGTGCATATGGAACATTTCTGGGATCTTCTATTTCAGCTCATGAAACATGGGACCAACACCTTACATTTTGCGTTCATATTTTTCAGTGTAGAACATCCTCCTTCCTTCCATGAAGCAACCACTGATCTGACATGACTGGATTGGTGAAAGCTATGTAATGGAATCCTTGCTTTACATCAAATCAGTGATTTTGTAGGAATCCACTTGAAGGAAGGCAGTAAGGTAGGAAGGAAGGGTGCATGTTTTAGTATTAGAACAAGGCCTTGGTCAGCCTAGCTTCACCCCTGAGAGCTGATGGGTAGAAGGACTTTCGTCGTGGCGACAGGTTTCGAGTTTTTTCGTTTCCACAGAGATTGATGCCTGTGGCGTTTGGCGCGGCACACTAACAGGAATTGATCTGGTTTGAATCAAACCACTGCCGCTGTGTGTGTGTTTGGTGGGGGTGGGTGGCTTGATGGAGCGACAGCCTCTGGGCAGGCCTTAGTTTAACAGAAGCACACACACGTCTCAATCAGTCACACACTGAGGCGACGATGTAGGCGAACAAACACACACACACACACACACACACACACACACACACACACACACACACACACACAGAGCACAGAGCACATGTAATGGAGTGGGTTACATATGTATTAGATTTTGTGTTTTCATGGTCAGTGTCCGTATGTGTGTCTCTCATGCTTATTTGTATGGTTCTTCATGGATCTGGATGTGTGAATATGTCCCCTGTGCACATACAGGCCTATGTGCTCATTTTGAATGCATGCCTGACCATTAGCATGACACACTGTAAATGTCAGAGAGTGATGCAGCGTCTGTTCGTCAGAAAGACTGATGAAGAAAACATGGTCATCTCCCATATCTCCTGTATGACACACTCATCAACTTTCTGGTTACAGAGCTGAGGTGTAACCATAGAAATAGAGTTGAATGTCTATGGGTG
>NW_028163119.1:2500-39468 GCF_964263955.1 Coregonus lavaretus | reverse complement strand
CCTGAAGGAGAGTTCGTCCTTCATCCCCTCCGATAGCCCCTGCGCGTACAGGACAAACATGGCAGCCTCTTACCAACCTTCCTCTCGAGCCCGGCTCCATGGAGTAGTCCACCACCGAATGGTCACCATGCTGACATGCCGTGAGCCGCCTCCCGGCCACGTGCCCCGATACCACCCAAGAGGTTTCGAACACCTTGCGTAACTCCCGGGTGAATTGGTAGACGTTGGAGCACGCCAGAGTTTGGCTCTCCCACTCTGCGGTTCCCAGGAAAGGGCCCGACCCGTCAACAGATTGATAATGTAGGCCACCCTGCTCCGTCGGAAAAGAGGAGGGTTGTAGGCTGAACATCAGGGAACACTGGGTGAGGAATTCCCTGCAGCCCTCTGGACCCGGAGGTGGTAGGCGGGGTTCCCGCGATGTCGCAGGCGAGACTGGAGACACCGCTGCCGCGGCTTCCGCTCCGCCGGGTGCCGGGACTGGTCGGGTGTCCACACGGCTCTGCACGGCGATCGTCAGCTGACGGAGATTCTTAATGACCCACTCCTGTAACAGACTTGTTTCATTAACACACTAGAAGGCCTTTTTATATATCATATATTCACGTCTGCTACAGGTACTATAAACAAACTATAACTATGGAGTTCTGGTTTAGACCTTGATGATCTATCTGTGGATCCAAGGCCTACCTCTAGATAGAGTCTAATTAATATATGCCTACTCTCTAACAATTAATACACTCTAACAGCAAATACACTCTCTTCCTATTATGTGGAGCAAAAAACAACTAGAATGGAGCCTCTCCTCTCTTCCATCAGGGAGGAATAATCATATGTTTTGCAAACTTAACAGAGAGTTTGATGTGTAATACAGTGCCTTCGGAAAGTATTCAGACACCTTGACGTTTTCCACATTTTGTAACGTTACAGCCTTATTCTAAAATTGATTAAATCGTTTTTTCCTACATCAATCTACACACAATACCCCATAATGATAAAGCAAAAACAGGTTTTTAGAAATATACATTTACATAATTATTCAGACCCTTTACTCAGTATTTTGTTGAAGCACCTTTGGCAGCGATTACAGCATCGAGTCTTCTTGGGTATGACGCTACAAGCTTGGCACACCTGTATTTGGGGAGTTTCTCCCATTCTTCTCTGCAGAACCTCTCAAGCTCTGTCAGGTTGGATGGGGAGCATCGCTGCACAGCTATTTTCAGGTCTCTCCAGAGATGTTCGATTGGGTTCAAGTCCGAGCTTTGGCTGGGCCACTCAAGGACATTCAGAGACTTGTCCCGAAGCCACTCCTGCATTGTCTTGGCTGTGTGCTTAGGGTCGTTGTCCTGTTGGAAGGTGAACCTTCACCCCAGTCTGAGGTCCTGGAGCAGGTTTTCATCAAGGATCTCTCTGTACTTTGCTCCGTTCATCTTTCCCTCGATCCTGAAAAGTCTTCCAGTCCCTGCCGATGAAAAACATCCCCACTGCATGATGTTGCCACCAGCATGCTTCACCGTAGGGATGGTGCCAGGTTTCCTCCAGATGTGACGCTTGGCATTCAGGCCAAAGAGTTCAATCTCGGTTTCATCAGACCAGAGAATCTTGTTTCTCATGCTCTGAGAGTCCTTTAGGTGCCTTTTGGCAAACTCCAAGTGGGCTGTCATGTGCCTTTTACTGAGGAGTTGCTTCCGTATCATAAAGGCCTTGATTGGTGGAGTGCTGCAGAGATGGTTGTCCTTCTGGAAGGTTCTCCCATCTCCACAGAGGATCTCTGGAGCTCTGTCAGAGTGACCATTGGGTTCTTGGTCACCTCCCTGACCAAGGTCCTTCTCCCCCAATTGCTCAGTTTGGCCGGTGGTTCCAAACTTCTTCCATTTAAGAATGATGGAGGACGCTGTGTTCTTGGGGACCT
Source organism: Coregonus lavaretus (assembly GCF_964263955.1). Taxonomy (NCBI): domain Eukaryota; kingdom Metazoa; phylum Chordata; class Actinopteri; order Salmoniformes; family Salmonidae; genus Coregonus; species Coregonus lavaretus. The sequence goes on along the minus strand of NW_028163119.1, from coordinate 37,559 downwards.
TCAATGCTGCAGATGTTTTTTGGTACTCTTCCCCAGATCTGTTTAGGATTCCCCAGAATCTCTCTCTCTCTCTCTCTCTCTCTCTCTCTCTCTCTCTCTCTCTCTCTCTCTCTCTCTCTCTCTCTCTCTCTCTCTCTCTCCATATCTCTCTCTCTCGTTCTCTCTCTCTCTCTCTCCTCAGAGTGTAACTGCAGTGGGCGAGCGGATACGTGTGTGTTCGATGCGGATCAGTACCGCAGTACAGCCAGTGGGGGGCGCTGTTTAGACTGTAGGGACCAGACTGACGGACAGCACTGTGAACGCTGTAGAGAGAACCACTACCGACGGTCACCACAGGACCCATGCAGCCCCTGTGACTGTAACACCATAGGTAAACCATGTATTTTAGACTGCTTCATATTAAGGCATCATAAACATTAACTCAATCAATGTTTCATTCATTCACTAACATTCATTCATTCATCAAGGGCTAAATCATTCCTATTCAGTCAGTTAACTGTAACTTGTTATTGATCTTTAATCTAACTGAACCATTGATTGTAATCATTGCTTAGTCTAACTGTTCATTAGAGACACAACAGCTTGGTGGTTTCTATATGCTATGTGGATGATGGTCAATAATGCATTAAATCCCTTACATACACTCATCATCATCATCATCATGGTAAGAATGTGGTTTGTGGCCAGACCCCCTAGGCCTATGATCATCTGTCCTTCCTGTGGTGTGTGTAGTCTACCTCAACCACTCTCTCTGTATCTATACTCTATCTATCTATCTATCTATCTATCTATCTATCTATCTATCTATCTATCTATCTATCTATCTATCTATCTATCTATCTATCTATCTATCTATCTATCTATCTATCTATCTATCTATCTATCTATCTATCTATCTATCTATCTATCTATCTATCTATCTATCTATCTATCTATCTCTTTCTCTCTCTCTACCTATCTATATATGTCTACCTATCTCTCCATCTACCTCTCTGTATCTATCTATCTCTCTCGTTCTCTCTCTCTCCCCCGCTCCTCTCTATCTCTCTCTCACACTCTCGCTCTCTTTCTGTCCCTCCCCTTCTCTCTCTCTCTTTCTCTCTCTCTCTCTCTCTCTCACTCAATCATTCTCTCTCTCTCCTCTCTCTCTCCCTCCCTTTCTCTCTCCCAGGTTCTGTGAGTCTGCAGTGTGGTGTGGAGGGGAAGTGTGAGTGCAGACCCAGTGTGACGGGGGAGAAGTGTGACACCTGTCAACCTGGTTTCCACTCCCTCAGCCCTGGCGGCTGCAGGTACACACACACACACACACATAAACAAAAAAATAAACAAACACTTTGAAGACAGAGAGAGAGTAATAGAACAATGCAGTTGTTTTTTTAAGGATATTTTTTCTGTCTGTATGCGTCTAATCTACGGCCACGTTCAGTAGGCCACAATATTGTGCAACTATCTGCCGGGTCAGTACATTGCACTCTCCTGAATGCAACCCTGTGTGGGGTGTGTGTTCATATTTAATGTCAACATGCAGACATGCTATTTTAGTTTTATTCATGAGAAGCACATCTTAACTTTCCATGAACCTCTGGTGTAGAGTAGAGGAGCAATCCAATTCTAGTTTGTGTTTATTGATTTATTTTGTCATGCTGCAGTGGTTCTAGCCATTAGAAACACACTGTCCCTGACCCTATTTGCTTCTGTAGTGTTGAGGTGTACACCAGGGCTGAGCAGAGTACCAAAATGTGGACTTTCTTCCAGTTTGCGACAATTATCCACTATTGCTGTTGTTGCTAATTCATTACTACTGTTGCCTGCTACTATTAACAATACCGCTATTTGCAATGTCTTTACTATCCCCTTGATATAGTAAACAGTACCTACTCCTATCCCCTTAATATACTGTAGTAAACAGTACCTACTCCTATCCCCTTAATATACTGTAGTAAACAGTACCTACTCCTATCCCCCTGATATAGCAAACAGTACCTACTCCTATCCCCTTGATATAGTAAACAGTACCTACTCCTATCCCCTTGATATAGTAAACAGTACCTACTCCTATCCCCTTAATACAAGTAAACAGTACCTACTCCTATCCCCTTGATATAGTAAATAATACCTCCTCCTATTCCCTTAATATAGTAAACAGTACCTACTCCTATCCCCTTAATGTAGTAAACAGTACCTACTCCTATCCCCTTAATATAGTAAATAGTACCTACTCCTATCCCCTTAATATACTATAGTAAACAGTACCTACTCCTATCCCCTTGATATAGCAAACAGTACCTACTCATATCCCCTTGATATAGTAAACAGTACCTACTCCTATCCCCTTAATATAGTAAACAGTACCTACTCCTATCCCCTTGATATAGTAAACAGTACCTACTCCTATCCTCTTGATATAGCAAACAGTCCCTACTCCTATCCCCTTGATATAGCAAGCAGTACCTACTCCTATCCCCTTGATATAGTCAACAGTACCTACTCCTATCCCCTTAATATAGTAAATAGTACCTACTCCTATCCCTTCTCACAACCAAGTTGTTCCTACAATGCCTCCTGCATGACGCACCACCACGCCTCCTCTCTGGCTGTCTGTTGGACCTCAGGATTTGGTGCAAATCAATGTCCAAATCAAAGCTTGTTGACTCCTTGGCGACTCAAGGTGCTGTGAATATTAATATCACAGCATGGACGATGTTTAGCTGAGTCATTCACACTGCAGACTAGAGAGAGGAGAGCAAAGAAGGACAAACACACTGAGGTAGAGAATCACAGCAAGGGCTATGTATGGACCTACACTGGTTTATAACACAGACACTTAAGGACACCAGACATACACGTGAGCATATGGAGAGACACACTTATACATGTACAGGTGTGCGGGCATGGTATGCTTGCTCCATTCCTCTCTCTCACATAGACATGCACACACAAACTCTCCTCTTCCCTCCTCCCTCTCCCTCTCCATCCCTCCATCTCTCTCCCTCCCTCTTCCTTCCTCTCCCTCCATCCCTCTCTCCCTCCATCCCTTCCTCAGTCTGCCAGTGTGCTGATCTGAAGAGTGAGGTGTGAATTACACAGGCCAGTGGAGCAGAACAGAGTAGAAGCCTGCCCATTGGATAATTGAATTATTCTTAATAGCAACCTTGTTAAAATATTGATTTTGTGTTACAGCTCTGGAGGAAAACAATCAATCAATGAAGGTGATCAAACATGTTTTCATAGAACAAAGCTTTTGATTGACACAGCTTGCGACCCCACCTAACCAATCATGGTCTGGTGATCAGGCTGTTTTCAGCGTGTGTGTATGTGTGTGCGAGTGAAAGAGAGCGAGCAAAGACTAAACAACCCTTGCCAGCGTAATTAATCAATGAAACAACATGTACACTGTGAAACAGAGACACAACCAAATACTCAACCAAATATCAATTTTGACTTTCTTACCTATGTGTTAACCTACAGTAAGTGTCCCATGATGTTATGACCCCAGTCATAACCAGTTTGACCTCTGGCTGACCTTATACCTTTACCCGATGTTGTTATTGTCTCTCTACAGGTCGTGTGACTGTGACCGTAGGGGCAGTGTGGGCGTCTGCTCTGTGCTGGATGGTGGATGTCACTGCAGGGCTAACGTGGAGGGACAGGCGTGTGACAGGTGACCCGTGATATTCTACTGCGTCATCACCTTATATAACATAATACTACCCTCCGGTTACCACGGTGACACAGACTCCCAGGAACGTTTTCAGTGTTGCCAATTTAGTGACTTTGTCACTATATTTAACGAGTTTTCAGACTCCACCAGCAACACTTATTGGTAAAAGAGGCTAGCGACAGATTCAGCTACTTTTCAGGCTGCCTTTGAGGAGTTTTGACACTGAGGATTTCTACTGTTTTAAAAGCATTTAGTGACTTTTCCCACTCAATTCTGCTGCAAACGACAGTGGGAGAAGCTGTCTGCAACAGAAGTCACAGCAACGGTGCAGACACAGAAAGAGCACAAGGGGAGGGGGTGTGCGGCGGGAGAGGAGCGAAAACGCTACGTCAGGAACCGCAGCAAGGCAAAACATAATCTAGTGACTTCTAGCAACAAATCAAGGAGCCAATAGCGATTTTCACTGAAAAATAGTTGGCAGCTCTTTGATCCATTAAGAATGGCAATAAAAACTGTAACATAGAGGCTCAGAATAAATTAGAGGAAAAACAAAAAGAAATGGAGAAACTTATTCAAGAAAGATCAAGTGTAATATATTATAAAAAATAAAGCAAACTGGATGGAATATGGGGAAAAATGCACAAAATTCTTTTTTAATCTTCAACATAGGAATGCTACCAAAAATAATTTAATGAAACTGGTTACAATTGACGGAGTCACCCATGATTCACCAAATTATATTTTGAAGGAGGAAACAAAGTACTTTAAGCATATGTTTTATTTTCAGTCGCCTCCATCTCCTCTAACTGAAGCTAATTGTAGAGATGTTTTTTCTATTGATAATGTAAAATTAACAGCCATACAGAAAGACTCATGTGAAGGTGAAATTACAGAGGAGGAACTTCTGGATGCAATTAAAGACTTTAAGTCCGGGAAAACTCCAGGGTTGGATGGCATACCAGTCGAGGTATACCAAACCTTTCTTGATATACTAAGAGGACCGTTATTAGCATGTTTTAACCACTCCTATGTAAATGGTAGATTATCTGACACTTAAGAAGGTCTGATCTCATTATTACTGAAACAGGATACAAGTAGAAAATATAAAGATCCAGTCCATTTAAAAAATTGAAGGCCCCTTACACTTCAGTGTTGTGATGCAAAAATTCTAGTAAAATGTATAGCGCATAGAATTAAAAAGGTATTGTCGGATATTATTCATTCTAATCAGACAGGTTTTTTACATGGAAGATACATTGGAGATAATATAAGGCAAATATTGGAAACAATAGAACACTATGGAAAATCTGGGAAACCAGGCCTGCTATTCATAGCAGACTTCGAAAAGGCATTTGATAAAGTACGACTGGGTTTATATATAAATGCCTGGAGCATTTCAATTTTGGAGAATCTCTTATAAAATGGGTCAAAATCATGTATAGTAACCCTAGGTGTAAAATAGTAAATAATGGCTATTTCTCAGGAAGTTTTAAACTGTCAAGAGGAGTAAAACAAGGTTGTCCACTATCGGCATATCTATTTATTGTGGCCATCGAGATGTTAGCTATTAAAATCAGATCCAATAATAATATCAGAGGATTAGAAATCCAGGGCTTAAAAACAAAGGTGTCATTGTACGCTGATGATTCATGTTTTCTTTTAAATCCACAACTACAATCCCTCCACAGCCTCATAGAGGATCTAGATACATTTTCTAACCTCTCTGGATTACAACCAAATTATGACAAATGTACTATATTACGTATTGGATCACTAAAAAATACAATTTTTACATTACCATGTAGTTTACCAATAAAATGGTCTGATGGTGATGTGGATATACTCGGAATACATATCCCAAAGGAAAAAAATTATCTCACTTCAATACATTTTAATAGAAAGTTAGCAAAAATAGATAAGATCTTGCTACCATGGAAAGGTAAATACCTGTCATTTTGTGGAAAAATCACCCTGATTAACTCTTTAGTATTATCCCAGTTTACCTATTTGCTTATGGTCTTGCCTACGCCTAGCGAACAGTTTTTGAAATTATATGACAAAAAAATATTCCATTTTATTTGGAACGGCAAGCCAGACAAAATTAAACGGGCGTATTTATATAATGAATATGAATTCGGAGGACAGAAATTATTAAATATTAAAGCATTAGACCTATCACTAAAAGCTTCAGTCATACAAAAGTTATACTTAAATCCGAACTGGTTCTCAAGCAAATTAGTAAGATTGTCTCACCCAATGTTCAAGAATGGCCTTTTTCCCTTTATTCAGATTACAACCACTCATTTTCAGTTATTTGAAAAGGAAATCATCTCCCAAATATCACTATTTCTAAAAGCCATAGAAAGTTGGTTGCAATTTCAATTTAATCCTCCAGAAACGACAGAACAAATAAGGCAACAAATATTGTGGTTAAATTCAAATATACTAATTGACAAAAAACCTTAATTTTTTGACCAAATGTTTAAAAAAGGTATAATCTTCGTAAATGATATCATCGGTAGGACTGGTGGAGTTATGTCGCACATGCAGCTAACAAAAACATATGGAAATGTCTGCTCTACCCAAAATTACAACCAAATAATTGCAGCCTTACCGCAAAAATGGAAGAGGAAAGTGGAAGGGGGAGAAAGTAAGGAACTTGTCTGTCGGCCTTGCATTAAAAAACATAATTGGTTAAGGAAAACTGTGATAAATAAAAAAGTATATCAGTTTCATTTAAGTACCAAAGGATTGACAGCCGTTCCATATAGATTGCAAAATAGTTGGGAAGAGATTTTTGACGTACCGATCCCATGGCATAGTGTTTATGAACTGACACGCAAAACGACACCGGATTCAAAAATTACAATCTTTCAATTTAAATTATTATATAAAATTCTTGCTACCAATAGAATGTTATTTATATGGGGGATACAATCTTCCCAGCTCTGCAGATTTTGCTGTGAAGAGACAGAATCATTAGATAATTTGTTTTGGTTCTGTCCATTTGAAGCTTGTTTTTGGACACAAGTCCAGGAATGGCTAAAGGATTGCAATATTTACCTGGAGCTAACCTTGCAGATAGCATTACTGGGTGATCTGAAAAGTCATAGTCAATCGATCAATAATATAATAATACTTTTAGCAAAAATGTTTATTTTTAATTCACAATCTGTAGAAACAATGAGAATAGAAAGGTTCAGAACTTTTGTAAAACATCACAGTACAGTTGAAATATATATGGCAAATAGAAATCCTATATGGATGGTGTTAAGAGATAGATGGGAGGTGTTGAATGGAGTTGAAGAATGGGACTAATAACAACTAACAACAAATAATAACAAGAACTAATAATGTAAGCATACTGTGTCCATAATAAGTATATAGGTTGTATGTTGGGAGCTTTTGGGAAAGAGCACAGTTAGAAAGATATGGCATATAGAAGCAAACCGGATGGACATCATGAAAATGATCGGAGAGGTTGAGAGTAGAAGAAGTTCAGGAGAAAAAACAAACAAAATATAATTATTGTATAATTGACTGTGTCCATAAAATATAGATAGTAAGTATAATCTGGAAGTAGAGGCCTAAGCATTGTTGTTCACTAATTTACCCCAAGTAGGGAAAGGATGACGGGGTTGAAAAGTAATAAAGGGGAGTATATATATATAAAAAACATGGGGGATTGGAAGTGATGCAGACAATTACATTGATGGAAGTTACAATCTATCTGCAATATTAAGCTGAACTACCCCCAAGAAAAAAAAGAAAAAAAGAATGGCAGCTAACACTTGGTTCTGCTTCCCACTGTTAGGACAGTGGTGTACAGGATTAAGCTTTGATGCCGCCTGCTGCCATTGTTCAACAGAATATATCTTGACATTTTATGGCACCACTCTTTGACAAATAGTCTCCAAATAGAGTTGGCACGGTAACCCATTGAAAACATTTTTTCAAACTAACAGACAGGTAAATTTTTTCAAGAATATTATTCACAGTGTAAATGGTATTGTATACTGAACAAAAATATAAACGCAACATGCAACAATTTCAAAGATTTTACTTAGTTACAGTTCCTATAAGGAAATCAGTCAATTTAAATGAATAAATTAGGCCCTAATCTATGGATTTCACATGACTGGGAATACAGATATGCATCTGTTGGTCACAGATAACTTTTTTTTTTTAATGGGCCTCACACTGGGCCTCAGGATCTCGTCACGGTAGCTCTGTGCATTCAAATGGCTTTAAAATGGCCATCAATAAAATGCAATTGTGTTCGTTGTCCGTAGCTTATGCCTGCCCATACCATAACCCCACCGCCACCATGGGGCACTGTGTTCACAACGCTGACATCAGCAAACCGCTCGCCCACGTGGTACACGTGGTCTGTGGTTGTGAGGCCGATTGGACATACTGCCAATTTCTCTAAAACGACATTGGAGGCGGCTTATGGTAGAGAAATTAACATTAAATTCTCTGGCAACATCTCTGGTGGACATTCCTGCAGTCAGCATGCCAATTGCACTCTCCCTCAAAACTTCAGATATCTGTGGCATTGTGTTGTGCCATTTTAATGACCCCAACACAAGGTGCACCTGTGTAATGATCATGCTGTTTAATCAGCTTTTTGATATGCCACACCTCAGGTGGATGGATTATCTTGGAAAATAATAAATGCTCACTAACAGGGATGTAAACAAATGTGTGCCAAAATATGGTGAGAAATAAGCTTTTTGTGCATATGGAAAATTTCTGGGATCTTTTATTTCAGCTTATGAAACATGGGACCAACACTTTACATGTTGCGTTTATATTTGTGTTCAGTGTAGTATCCTTTTATTCATAGTCAGTCAGGACACATATCAATCAGTGGCGGTCGGTACCATTTAAGATTAAGGAGGACGAATATTTTTTTAATGAGCATGTCCTTATTTCTATTACAGCATATTGGATGACTGTAATTTATATTCCACTCACCCAGCTCAATGTAACATCCATAGCTTTAGGCTACTACATGATACTCACATTTTCCCTATACCCATCATGAGGTTGCTACAACCTAGCCTATGAATGAAAGTTTACAACATAGGTGCATAGGTCGAGGCACCCCAATGGTAGGACAGCAGAGTCCCTGCCCATCTTCCGAAGACATCTGAAACCCTATCTCTTCAAGCAGTATCTTAAATAATCCTCCTCCTCACCTAAAAATGTAAAAATAACACTTAACCAGCACTGTCTGTGACCAGGTGAAAAAACCTTTCCAAGCAAAACCTTCACATCATAACCGTTAACTGCTACACACAGCCTGCATCGTTGTCACCATATTAGCTAACATCAGTAAATATAGCTAATAGAACTAACGTGTTAGTAAACCTGCTACAATCATGCAGTACAGTCAGCAAGCAGTTTAGCAGTTACAATGGCGGGCCCCGGTGGTAATAAATTAATTAAACCAAAACCTTATCTTGACTTGGAAGAGTTCCAGTGTTGGATAGCCATAGCCATCTAGCTAACATAGCATCACACTGTTTGAGCCGGGTGTTTGAGTAGCCTAAACTAGCTAGCTGCATTCGCTAGCTAAGTAAAAGTGAAAAAAATACTACAAAATATAGCTAGCTCTCTCTTGCTTCTCCTTCATTTTTAAATAAATACATTTGTTCAAAACTGTTCAACCATTGTCTTTCTTTCTCCTTGAGTCAACTACTCACCACATGTTATGCACTGCAGTGCTAGCTAGCTGTAACTTATGTTTTCATTACTAGATTCATTCTCTGATCCTTTGATTGGGTGGACAACATGTCAGTTCATGCTGCAAGAACTCTGATAGATTGGAGGACGTCCTCCGGAAGTTGTCATAATTTCTGCGTAAGTCTATGGAAGGAGCTGAGAACCACAAGCCTCCTAGGTTTTGTATTGAAGTCAATATACCCAGAGGAGGACGGAAACTAGCTGTCTTCCGTCTACACCATGGTGCTACCCTACAGAGTGCTGTTGAGGCTACTGTAGACCTTCATTGCAAAACTGTGTGTTTTAATCAATTATTTGGTTGACATGTGAATCTATTTCATATAGTTTTATCTAAAAAATTATACTCACTATATTCATATATATTTTTTTATATTCATATATATATTTTTATGAAATTCATTGAGAAGGATGGTCCTCCCCTTCCTTATCTGAGGAGCCTCCACTGGTATCAATGTGATGTGTTCTGGGGCCTTTTTAGTCAAAATGTTTCTGAAAAGACTAGGGGAAACATGATTATTTTTGACTTTCTGTCTGTACTCAATCCTCTCTACTCTATGTTTTATCATTCTTCTTCTGCTCTCTATGAATTGCGTGATCAGACAGACAGAACACAGACAAATCACTAGTTTGATATTACACGCAACCACAAGGTCTCCAGTGTTAAATTATTCTTTGCTGTTTTCTAGCTTGTTTATTTTGTTGTGTTGTGTATTATTTCATGCTTCATTGAACAAGGACTCTCTTTCCCTTACATAGTTCTGTTTCTAAACACCACACACACACAAACACCCACTAAGACACACAGAACCTCCCCCCCACACACAAAAACACACACCACCTGACACACACAGCCACACATACACTTGAACACACACACACACACACACACACACACACACACACACACACACACACACACCACCACACTTCCCTACACACACACACACACAAACTTCTCTCCAGTACACACACACATACACACCCAGACACCAACACACACACCTACACACACCGGTGGTCTCCCCTACAGCAGTCTGTCTGGAGGTCATGGTAGTGTATCACAGTGTGAGACCAGCTGGGGGGTGATTGGCCTAGGCCTCCTCCTCGGCCCAACACTGCAAAGAGACAGCAACACATGTTCACTTGGCAGATTCTCTCATCTACACTGACTCACATGGCCTAGTGATGATCTCTGAGCTTGCTCCACAATATGGAGACATTAGCCACAACAAGCTACACAGAAACAGTGGCTAAAGCAGCACAGGAGTGCAATGATGAAGCATATAATTATGATATGTTTTGTGTGTCAGGCTTTCTGTTAGCCAGCAATTGGCGTTTTTTTTTTTTTTTTTTTAAGCAATAAATAAAACTGTTGCTGGCCAAAATTACCAGGAGAATAAAAAATCCCATTGCAAAATAATGCTTTTTATTCATTGATGGAAATACCAGTCGATGTAAACACATCATGCTTATCGGTCTAAAGGTTCATTTGATCTTTTTGTGGAATTAAATTGGCCTGTGTGTATTTCCGTTAGTCATTATGTATCTTATTTATCCTACACATCACATGCATACAGAGCGTATTTTGAGTGAGATTTCTCCTGCAGCTCCTCAGCTGGTTACTGCTGGAGTAAAACATGCTTTTATCAGTCCATTCATTGAGCAACAATTCTAAATTCAGTCATGTGTTTAAAACAGTTTTGGTCCACGATTAAAAAGAGATACTATTTTTATTTCTCAACTGGTAATTGAAGAGCGCCCCCCATTCACCATTCAAGTGCAGGCAACAGGCTATCAGCCGCCACTTTACAATGTGAGCTGAAGGCAGTTTGCATTTTGAAAATTGTTTTATTTCATATTATGAGGCATGTCTTTCATAAAGACTTCATAGGCGGCGCGTGAGTTTCAAGTTTGGGGAAGCTTACAATTTATCTTACAATTTCTACCGCTCTGCATGTCAGTTATGATTTTCATATCTGCATTTTCGTGGAACAGTTTCATTTCAATAATAACGTTTTCCTTTCTCAAAATCATTGTAATGTTGTTAATCATAAAAATCATAATTAAAATGATAATATCTAAAAGTTTAAAGTCCACTAATGCGAGATCACCAGCCTCTGCCATATGGACACGTTGATACACCGCGATCCATTAGCAGCGAAAGAGATGAGCGCATGGAACTCATAGCCTATAGACCATTGCTCTTTCACACTGTGGAAATTGGGGTTATTGAGGTGGAAATTGTTGGAATTTTTTTTGAAATAGCTTACTGTGAGGAGCTATACTTTAAATATATTATCATTCGCAATGGATGTAAAAAAACAACAACACTTTCCTACATTTCCTCGCAGCAGGCCAGGTACTTCTATGCGTGCTTAGGCGCGCACGCTCCCTCAATATTATCAGGACAGAGAAACCAGACACATGCTCATTGCTCACATGGAGCACTCAAAACAAAAAACTATAAAAAATAGACAAATCTCATAAATGATGGTTCTGAAATAAACCAAAACTAGCAGGTACTCAGAATGAAAACGGTAAATGACTGTAATTAATACATGCGTTAACAGAAATGTACAGTGGGGTAAAAAAGTATTTAGTCAGCCACCAATTGTGCAAGTTCTCCCACTTAAAAAGATGAGAGAGGCCTGTAATTTTCAGCATAGGTACACGTCAAATATGACAGACAAAATGAGAAAAAAAAATCCAGAAAATCACATTGTAGGATTTTTAATGAATTTATTTGCAAATTATGGTGGAAAATAAGTATTTGGTCACCTACAAACAAGCAAGATTTCTGGCTCTCACAGACCAGTAACTTCTTCTTTAAGAGGCTCCTCTGTCCTCCACTCGTTACCTGTATTAATGGCACCTGTTTGAACTTGTTATCAGTATAAAAGACACCTGTCCACAACCTCAAACAGTCACACTCCAAACTCCACTATGGCCAAGACCAAAGAGCTGTCAAAGGACACCAGAAACAAAATTGTAGACCTGCACCAGGCTGGGAAGACTGAATCTGCAATAGGTAAGCAGCTTGGTTTGAATAAATCAACTGTGGGAGCAATTATTAGGAAATGGAAGACATACAAGACCACTGATAATCTCCCTCGATCTGGGGCTCCACGCAAGATCTCACCCCGTGGGGTCAAAATGATCACAAGAACGGTGAGGAAAAATCCCAGAACCACACGGGGGGACCTAGTGAATGACCTGCAGAGAGCTGGGACCAAAGTAACAAAGCCTATCATCAGTAACACACTACGCCGCCAGGGACTCAAATCCTGCAGTGCTAGACGTGTCCCCCTGCTTAAGCCAGTACATGTCCAGGCCCGTCTGAAGTTTGCTAGAGTGCATCCAGAAGAGGATTGGGAGAAAGTCATATGGTCAGATGAAACCAAAATAGAACTTTTTGGTAAAAACTCAACTTGTCGTGTTTGGAGGACAAAGAATGCTGAGTTGCATCCAAAGAACACCATACCTACTGTGAAGCATGGGAGTGAAAACATCATACTTTGTGGCTGTTTTTCTGCAAAGGGACCAGGACGACTGATCCGTGTAAAGGAAAAATGAATGGGGCCATGTATCGTGAGATTTTGAGTGAAAACCTCCTTCCATCAGCAAGGGCATTGAAGATGAAACGTGGATGGGTCTTTCAGCATGACAATGATCCCAAACACACCACCCGGGCAACGAAGGAGTGGCTTCGTAAGAAGCATTTCAAGGTCCTGGAGTCTCCAGATCTCAACCCCATAGAAAATATTTGGAGGGAGTTGAAAGTCCGTGTTGCCCAGCGACAGCCCCAAAACATCACTGCTCTAGAGGAGATCTGCATGGAGGAATGGGCCAAAATACCAGCAACAGTGTGTGAAAACCTTGTGAAGACTTACAGAAAACGTTTGACCTGTGTCATTGCCAACAAAGGGTATATAACAAAGTATTGAGAAACTTTTGATATTGACCAAATACTTATTTTCCACCATAATTTGCAAATAAATTCATTAAAAATCCTACAATGTGATTTTCTGGAATATTTTTTCTCATTTTGTCTATCATAGTTGACGTGTACCTATGATGAAAATTACAGGCCTCCCTCATCTTTTTAAGTGGGAGAACTTGCACAATTGGTGGCTGACTAAATACTTTTTTTCCCCACTGTATGTAACCAAATTACAGGGATTAACGGTACATTTACTACTGGTGATAATATATAATAGGGAATTGATAAAAAAAAAGGTAAAACAATTCACACAATGAAACAATGAATGCGCAAGTATTGGCGGGAGAAAGCTGAGCCATTCTGGAGAGAGACTTGTCTATATATTCGCCACACACCCCTCACCTTCTTCTTGTCTCAACATTTTAAATGATACTCCAGACACATTATCTTCACACATATTTTTAACTGACAGCCGCAATTCAATCATCAGCTAGGCCTACTGCCAAGCGCACTGCCCAAATTGCAGGCTTCCCAACAGCTTGTGATTTGAAACAATCCACAGCTATTTATTCAAATAAAATAATCCTCGATTCCTCTGTGGCTAAGTCTGGTGAAGTATTTTGAATTATTTTATTTATTGCTGTATAGACAGGAGTAATTATATGATTTTGGCAAACTAATTTCTCTCCTGTTCCATTGGTTTTCATTTCAACTTTCTTTCAATGCCAGAAGCCAAAGGCACAATCCTAGTCATATTAGCAACCCATCCTCAAAGTTGCATCTTTAGATTCCAACAGCGATTTTCATCTCTGTCACATATGGAACCGCTATCAGGTGCGCTGTTTAGAATGGTGTTTTCCCAGGTGCGCTGTTTAGAATGGTGTTTTCCCAGGTGCGCTGTTTAGAATGGTGTTTTCTCGCGAACTGCTTTTTGGCAAATATTAGAAAATGGCAATTTATTGGCTGCTTCTTTACATGAGTTCCTTGTTCTATTAAGATGCATTACCATAATCTAGATTTGATTTCTGTCATTCTGAGCACTGTGGGAGGAAGCCCTAATGGGTTATGCACCTAATGAATATGGGTCCGGCAGATTTCTCAAATGGCCGGTAAATTACAATTTTCCGGGTCACGTTGTCCGGCGCCACATTTTCCTAATGGAAACCCTGGTGTGTGTGTGTGTGTGTGTTTGTGTGTGTGTGCAGGTGTAAACCAGGCTCCTTCAACCTGCAGGAGAACAATCCAGCTGGCTGTATGCCCTGTTTCTGCTTCAGACACTCATTGGCCTGCAGATCGTCCAATCACCATGCAGCTGTCAACATCACATCTGACTTCCTTGAAGGTATTCAGCCAATCATGATTATCTTGAAAGTACGGCATTCAGCTAATAACTAGCTAATGACTTTCATAAGTTATCAGCTAATTATGAACTCCTTATATTGTGGTCATCATCCTGAATCATTCTGCCATGTTCCTCCTCCTCCTCCCCCCTCCCTCCCTCCCTGCAGACACAGATGGCTGGTCAGGCCAGTTCTCCGGGGTACAGGAGTATCCTCTGCTGTGGAAGGAAGGGGAGGTCTACTTGCTACCACTCAGTGAGGACGACCTCGGCTTCTACAGAGCTCCAGGTGAGAAAGACAGCGCTGACACACACTCACACATACACACAGAGAGCTGACGTCACCTTTAAGGTGAGATATGAGTAGGACTTGGAGTTTTCCCAGACATAAAACCTGGCCAGGAACAATGTATAGGAGAAGATCTGGACCCTAGAGTTTATAGGAGAAGATCTGGTCCCTATAGTTTATAGGAGAAGATCTGGGCCATAGAGTTATAGGAGAAGATCTGGGCCCTAGAGTTTATAGGAGAAGATCTGGGCTCTAGTTTATAGGATAATATCTTGGCCCTAGAGTTATAGGAGTGTCAAAGTGCGACGTGAATGCGGTAGGCGAAGTCAAACGCAGGACACCGAGCTACTGGAAACGTACTTTACTAACAAAGTAACCAGAGTACAAAACAACCTCCAAACAGGGAGGAGAATACCCGCACAATAGCAACTGCCGAAAATGACGAGAACAATCACACACAACACACAATGAACGACAGAGGGTTATATAGGAAATACAATACAACATAATAGGAAACAGGTGTACACAATCAAGACAAAACAAGTCAAACACAGAAACACAGCAGCGGTAGCAGCTAGTACTCCGGGGATGACGAACGCCGAAGCCTGCCCGAGCAAGGAGGAGGAGCAGCCTCGGCTGATTCCGTGACAGTACCCCCCCCCCCCCCCCCCTTGACGCGCGGCGCCAGAGAGAAGACTCGGAGCCTCACTGCGGTGGCGATCGGCGCTCGCCTTTTGCCGCCTGATAGCCCACTGCAGATGGACATGCACAGCGTTCCAAGTTTCTTCCGAGCGCCGAAACCACTCGTCCACCGCAGGGGCTTCGGTCTGGCTCTGATGCCAAGGTGCCAGGACCGGCTGATAACCTAGCACACACTGGAAAGGCGTAAGGTTAGTGGACGAATGGCGGAGTGAGTTTTGGGCTATCTCTGCCCAGGGAATATATCCCGACCACTCCTCTTGCCGGTCCTGGCAATACGACCTCAGAAACCTACCCACATCCTGGTTCACTCTCTCCACCTGCCCATTACTCTCGGGGTGAAAACCTGAGGTAAGGCTAATCGAGACCCCCAGACGTTCCATAAACGCCCTCCAGACTCTAGAGGTGAACTGGGGACCCCGATCAGACACTATATCCTCAGGCACCCCATAGTGCCGGAAGACGTGTGTAAACAGGGCCTCAGCAGTTTGTAGGGCAGTAGGGAGACCTGGCAGGGGAATGAGACGGCAGGCTTTAGAAAACCGATCCACAACGACCAAGATCGTAGTGTTCCCCTGGGAGGCAAAATCCACCGATAGGTGAGACCACGGCCATTGTGGAACGGGTAGGGGTTGCAACTTCCCCCTGGGCAGGTGTCTAGGCACCTTACACTGGGCGCACACCGAGCAGGAGGAAACATAAACCCTCACGTCTTTCGCTAAAGTAGGCCACCAGTACTTCCCACTAAGGCAGTGCACTGTCCGACCAATACCCGGATGACCAGAGGAGGGTGACGTGTGAGCCCAGTATATCAAACGATCGCGAACCTCGAGCAGCACGTACTTCCGACCCTCTGGACACTGTGGAGGAGTAGGATCGGAACGTAACACCCGCTCGATTTCCGCATCAACCTCCCACACCACCGGTGCCACCAGACAAGACTCCGGGAGTATGGGAGTGGGCTCAATGGACCTCTCCTCTGTGTCATATAGTAGGGACAGGGCGTCTGCCTTAGCGTTCTGGGACCCTGGTCTATAGGTGAGCTTAAATACAAAGCGGGAGAAAAACATAGCCCACCTTGCCTGGCGAGGGTTCAGCCTCCTTGCTGCCCGAATGTACTCCAGGTTATGATGGTCAGTCAGAATGAGAAAAGGGTGTTTAGCCCCCTCAAGTCAATGTCTCCACACCTTCAGGGCTTGAACCACAGCTAGCAGCTCCCTGTCCTCCACGTCATAATTGCACTCCGCCGGACTGAGCTTCTTAGAATAGAAAGCACAGGGGCAGAGTTTAGGTAGCGTACCCGAGCGCTGAGACAGCACAGCGCCGATCCCAGCCTCGGAAACGTCCACCTCCACCTGGAATGCCAAAGAGGGATCCGGATGCGCCAGCACCGGAGCCGAGGTAAACAGGTCCTTCAGACGTTTAAACGCCCTGTCTGCCTCAGCCGACCACTGCAGGCGCACCGGACCCCCCTTTAGCAGAGATGTAATGGGAGCTGCTATCTGTCCAAAGCCCCGGATAAACCTCCGGTAGTAATTGGCAAAACCCAAGAAGCGCTGCACCTCCTTTACCGTGGTGGGAGTCGGCCAATTACGCACGGCAGAAACGCGGTCAATCTCCATCTCTACCCCTGACGCGGACAACCGATGTCCCAGGAAGGAGATGGACTCCTGGAAGAACAGACATTTCTCCGCCTTCGCATACAGGTCATGCTCCAACAGTCTACCAAGCACTCGACGCACCAGGGACACATGCTCGGCTCGTGTAGCGGAGTATATTAGAATGTCATCAATATATACCACTACACCCTGTCCATGCAAGTCCCGGAAAATCTCGTCCACAAATGATTGGAAGACTGAAGGAGCATTCATTCAACCGTATTGATTGACGAGGTACTCATAGTGACCCGAGGTGGTACTGAATGCTGTCTTCCACTCATCTCCCTCCCTAATGCGCACCAGGTTGTACGCGCTCCTGAAATCCAATTTTGTGAAGAATCACGCCCCGTGTAATGACTCCATCATACTAGCAATCAGAGGGAGAGGATAGCGGTATTTGATTGTGATCTGATTGATACCACGGTAATCAATACACGGGCGTAAACCCCCATCCTTCTTCTTCACAAAAAAGAAACTCGAGGACGCAGGGGAAGTGGACGGCCGTATGTAACCCTGTCTCAGAGATTCGGTGACGTAGGTCTCCATAGCTGCCGTCTCCTCCTGAGACAGAGGATACACGTGACTACGTGGAAGCGCAGCGCCTACTTGGAGGTCTATCGCACAATCCCCCTGTCGATGAGGTGGTAATTGAGTCGCCTTCTTTTTACTGAAGGCGAGTGCCAAATCGGCATACTCAGGTGGAATGTGCAAGGTGGGAACTTGGTTCGGGCTTTCCACCGTCGTTGATCTACGGAAACACCTACACACCGCCCAGTACACTGATCAGACCATCCCTTGAGAGCTCTCTGTTGCCATGAAATGTTGGGGTCATGAGTGGTTGGGGTCATGAGGGACCAGGGATGCCCCAACACCACGGGAAACGCAGGAGAATCAATCAAATACAAACGTAATATCTCCTCATGGCCCTCCTGCGTTTTCATCCGGATAGGCGCCGTGACCTCCCTAATCAATCCTGACCCCAAAGGGTGGCTATCTAGGGCATTGATAGGGAAGGGCACATCAACAGGTACGATAGGAATCCCTAACTTATAGGTGAACTGGCGATCGATAAAATGTCCAGCTGCGCCTGAATCTACTAGCGCCTTATGCTGGGAGTGAGGAGAAACCTCGGGAAACACCACTTTAATACACATATGAGCAACAGAGAGCTATGGGTGAGTTGGGTGCCTACTCACCTGGAATGACTCATCAGTGCGTCGCCCACTGCCTCGATTCCTAGGAGACCCTCCTCAGCACCGACCAGCAGTGTGTCCTCTGCGGCCACAGTTGGTGCAGGGGACGGCCTCCCTCCTGGTCTCCCTCCTGGTCTCCCTAGCACCAGCACCCCCGAGCTCCATAGGGGTTGGCTCGGATGTGCTGGGGGATGGAATGGACGGCCCCGAATCCGGACATCCGCGGTAGCCAACAGGGTATCCAGGCGAATAGACATGTCCACCAGTTGATCAAAGCTGAGGTTGGTGTCCCTGCAGGCCAATTCCCGACGCACGTCCTCCATCAGGCTACATCTATAGTGGTCGATGAGGGCCCTCTCATTCCATCCCGCATTGCAGCCAGCGTCCGGAAGTCCAGCGCGAACTCCTGCGCGCTCCTCCTCCCCTGTCTAAGGTGGAATAGACGCTCACCCGCCGCTTTACCCTCTGGTGGATGATCGAATACTGCCCGGAAGCGGCGGGTGAACTCTGCATAGTTGACCGTAGCGGCGTCTACCCCACCCCACTCACCGTTGGCCCACTCCAGCGCCTTGCCGGACAGACAGGAGATGAGGGCGGACACGCTCTCGTATCCCGAGGGCACCGGGTGAATGGTTGCTAGGTAGAGTTCAACCTGGAGTAGGAAACCCTGGCACTCGGCCGCTGTGCCATCATAAGCCCTCGGGAGCGAGAGCCGAATCCCACTGGACCCCGGAGGTGAGGCGATGGGCATCGCCGATGGTGGTGGTATCGTTGGAGGGGGTATAGGTAGACCCCCTCTTTCCCATCGCTCAATGGTGTTCACCACCCGTTCCATGGCGGTGCCGAGAGCCTGGATCATGGCCGCTTGGTGTTCGACGCGTGCCTCCATAGATCCAGCTGGCACCGCCGCTCCTGCTGACTCCATGAGTGGTGTGTGATTCTGTCAAAGTGTGACGTGAATGCGGTAGGCGAAGTCAAACGCAGGACACCGAGCTACTGGAAACGTACTTTACTAACAAAGTAACCAGAGTACAAAACAACCTCCAAACAGGGAGGAGAATACCCGCACAATAGCAACTGCCGAAAATGATGAGAACAATCACACACAACACACAATGAACGACAGAGGGTTATATAGGGAATACAATACAACATAATAGGAAACAGGTGTACACAATCAAGACAAAACAAGTCAAACACAGAAACATAGATCGGTAGCAGTACTCCGGGGACGACGAACCTGCCCGAGCAAGGAGGAGGAGCAGCCTCGGCTGATTCCGTGACAAGGAGAAGATCTGGGCCCTAGTTTATATGATAATGTCTGGGCCCTAGAGTTATTGGAGAAGATCTGGGCCGTAGAGTTTATAGGAGAAGATCTGGGCCCTAGAGTTTATAGGAGAAGATCTGGGCCCTAGTTTATAGGAGAAATTCTGGGCCCTAGAGTGATAGGAGAAGTGTATGCATTTCCGGGATGAGGAAAGATTACACAAAGATGGTCTGTGCTTGGAGAGAGCTCAGACACCTCCTGGTCTTTTAACATGTAAATATGTAAATCATATTACCGTCTGCCACCTATAATACCCTTGGCTTGTTGCTCGAGATAATTCCTTTGTTAGATTAAACAATGCCTCATAACATTAGCCATAAGGTCATAAAGCACTTACTGCAACACCATTTTGTCACAGCAGACTCTTAACACGACCATTAGGAGATAAGAGTTATAGCTGGCTCTGCTACAGGACTGGCTCTGCTGCTCTCCCTGTGACTGTGTCCCAAATGGCATCATATTCCCTAAATAGTGCACTACACTACCCTATAGACCCTGTTCAAAAGTAGTGCACTAAATAGGGAATAGGGTGCCATTTGGGACTAAAGCCTATATATCAGTAGGAGAGACTAGGCCTGATGGAATTGGATGTCTTGGCCATAGCTGGAAGAAGAAGAAAGGGGAAATCGGCCTGGCTCAGCTCAGGCTGGCTACTCAGTGCACCAAGGACCAAGCCCAGCGAAGCAGCAGCCAACAGGGAGAGGGATAGAGAAAACCAGAAACAGCAGAAATCCCATTAACTACCAAAACATCCTGATGGTTTCATGTTCAAACTCTTTGATCACACTAAACAAGTTCATTCAGACAGGCGTCTTTTCATGTGTGAAAAGCCTTAAATCACTGAAGACGCCTCGGAGGAAAGACGCTTTGGTCCGCTTGGTCCAGGGATCTTTTTTGAGTTTCTTATATGTCGTTAAGTCGACTTCGATATGTTTAGCTTGTTTGTTAACTTATTGTTTGGTTTAGTTCGCTGTTTTCTTGAAGCTCGTCCATCACTCCAGTGTCTCTGCAGGCCACCACACAGTGATTAGTGGCCAAACTCGCCGGGAGCTGCTTTGTGGCCATCCCCTTATCTCGCCGGAGCAGCGCTTGTTGGTGTTGTTTCGTCGAGTAGTAAAATACGGAGATCTATTGCCTCACCGCTTTTAATGATCTCATTTTCTCCATGCCTTTTCTTTCCTTTAACGATTAGAGCAGAGAGGCAGGCAGGCTCTCTCTCTCTCTCTCTCTCTCTTGCTTTCTCTCTTTTTCAACACTTAAGTTGTATTTCTTTGTGCTGTAATCCTCCTGCAGCCTTTCTCACTAAAGCGTCAGATAATTCTACCTAACAACACGCAGAGGGAAAGCAATTTCTCTGAATCTTATTAATCTATTTGTCACCTTTTTCAGTGTGTCTCGGGCTACGTCTGTCATTTAAACGTCTAGAATCAGATCAGTTGGCTTCTCAGTGTAATGAAAACAGAGAGAAGTGTTGGGGATCAACGTGTTTCTACCCGGCTTCCAGAAATACCAGGCGAAACTGCAGTGCCAAATAACCCAATCCCGACACACAATGGAGGAGCCCAGATCACTCAGAGCATTATCCAGGGAAGTTCAGCTGGAGTCTTTCAAAGAGAGAGAGAGAAGTCTGAGAGGGAGTTAGAGAGCAAGAGAGAAAACGTGAGAGAGGTAGACAGAAAGAGACAGTGAAAGAGACAATGAGAGAGAAAGTGTGTGAGAGAGAGAGAGAGAGAGAGAGAGAGAGAGTGAGAGAGAGAGAGAGAGAGAGAGAGAGAGAGAGAGAGAGAGAGAGAGAGAGAGAGAGAGAGAGAGAGAGAGATTGAGAGAGAGAGCGAGAGAGAGAGCGATAGAGAGAAAGAGACAGCGAGAGCGAAAGCGAGAGAGAAAAATAAAGAGTGTTTGTGAATACATGGTCCTCTCTCCAATTCATTTACCACCCCACTTGTCCTCATCCTCTTGGCAGAAAATATTTCTGCTAGCTGACACGTAGTAGAAAGGTCACGTTCCTTTGACGACACAGCACAGAGTCTATCATGGATTCCAAGGCAACACCACTTTCTTCAACAGCCTTTCTAATATAGCCTCACTGACATGGCTTCCACTTTTAACTGCTGGACATTCACTGAAGCAATTCAAGTTACATGCTACTCTCCAATCCTCCAAGCTCAAGGGTCCAACAGGCAGCTAACACCCCTGATCCAGAATCAGCCACCTGTGCCTTAGTGCCTGACATGGTCATGGTCCATCTCCATATGTACACCATGCTGCTAATCCAGAAAACCAAGAGGGACATGTCCCCAAGAGAGGAATATTTCAGAATGCCAAGAGAGGGACATGCAGTTCCATCCTTTCTATGGCTGGCCTCAATGGGGCCAGGGAGCATGTGGCTGGTTCAGGAGAGCAGACTATGACATTCACCTCAGGAGCCAAAGGATCAGATCCCGTATGTGTTCAATTTCCATCTCCATCCTTCCTAGGGCTCTCCCCGAGTGGGCACCAGTCAAAGGATTATGTGGCTGGTTCTACACTGTATGACATAACCAAAGGATCACTTGTGGGTCTCATCTCCATCCTTCGTTCCTATAGGGCTCGCCGAGAAGGGCCACCAGTCTAGGAAGAATGAAATGTGATTGGATGGTAAGTAAGCTTTCAGCTCATGAGCCTGAGATTCCCTGGGCGCATCAAACCAGGTGGTGAGTTCAGATCCAGCCCAGCTCCCTGCCATCGGGGGAGATGGAGGGGAGGGATGGAGGGAGAGATGGTGGTTAAGAGCTTCACTCGACATGAACGCCACCACAGGGTCTGCCAGCACCTCACCTTGGCAGCTTCTCACCTAAATAGGCTGGACACGGAGAGAGGAAGATAAAGGGGGAGACGTGATGGCAATTAAGAAGGAGAGGGGAGAAGGAGAGAGAGGGAGGGGGCATGCTGGCAGGAGAGAAAGGGAGAGGGTAAAAGGAGAGAAAGAGACAGGGAAAGAGAGGAGGGTAAGCACAAAAGGACGAGGGAGAGAGGGAGAATTTTCAGTATAAGTCCTCTGCAGCAACGTTCCTGCCAAGCTTCCTGGACAGGCTGCCTCTGTGTTGGATGTGAGCCCTAGAACGTTCAGGACAAACCACCACCCTGATCCCTGATTGGATGTGAGCCCCAGAACGTTCAGGACAAACCTTCACCCTTCAACCTGAATGGAGTCCTAGAATGTTCAAGAGAATCCACCTCTCTGATCCCCACCTAACATCACCGGCTCAGTGCACCCTCATTAGCTGTACATTTCCATTTCAGACTCCATTACACTCACAAAGTAAATTATGTTTTTGGGGTGTTTTTTAGAGAAGAAAACATTGCCATATTAGCAAATTGTGTGTGTGTGCGTGTGCATACGTGTGTGTGTGTGCGTGTGTGCGTGTGCGTGCATGCACGTGCGTGTGCGCATTCGCGTGTGTGTGTGCGTGCGTGCGTGCTTGTGTGCGTGTGTGTGTCTGCACCTGTAGACTATAGTATGTAGGTCACCGGACACACTTGGCCAATTTGAGTCTCTCTCTCTCTTTCTCTCTCTCTCTCTCTCTCTGCTCGGTAAAGTTAAAGCTTGTCTGTTCAGGTATTGCATCCAGGCCCATTGCACGGCAGTCGATGTCAGTTAGAGACCTCCATGGGACTTAAAGTTGTTTGTGTGAGACGTCGGCTATCTAGTTGAAATAGAGTTGATTAATTGGTTTGGAAAGAGTCTAAACCCTTGATTGATCGCAGGACTCCTCTACTGTTCATCAAATGTCACTGGGGCATCAGGCATCTTGGCAGGGAATTTGTGTGTCCCTGGAAGAGGGTCAGTGGAGTTCAGGTTGAGCACATCACAGACACACAGAGATTGAAAATAAAGTGAAGAATTATACAATTTTTCACATTCAAAACACACACACACAGACACACTCACACATAAACAACACACACTCACTGCGTGCACATTAAGTGGAAGCAGAAACACTGTCGTTCTGACTCACAGAACTGGCTGGTAGTGCTTTGTGATCTCTTGTCTGTTACTCTCCTGTGATAAACCCATGAATAGAAATCCATGTTAATGGTACAATGGCATATTGATGTGATCACAGTGAGAGTTCCAGTCACTCAGTGAGAGATCCAGTCACCCAGTGAGAGGTCCTGGGTGAGTCATATTAAGACACTGGAGTACCAACCACAGGGGGCAGCACTGAGTCTTTCATCCTGTGAGATGACTTCATTTTCTTGCCTAATCCCACCATAAAGCCTCATCCCCTATAGGCACTTCTGTACCTCTGAGATGATTGTACCTAATGGGTAGGTGTTAGAGGTCAATTTGGGGTTGATTGTTTATGGTGTACTGACAGGGGCGCAACTTTCACTGGGGACGGGGGGGCCATGACCCCCCCCCCCCCCCCCCCCACAGACACACATTCTAAAATTGCATTTTTGTTTCCAGTCCCCAGATTTAAAAAAAAAAAAAAAAAAACGCCATTGGTGTGGTTTAGGACCATGCAGACACCTCAGAGATGTCGGTAAGCTGTTTGGTGGATTCAGACGGCTGGATTTAGGACTGGAGGATACCACAGAGCATGCAAACAGGCTGTGTGAAGGCAAAGCTTCTGAAAGACTGGATAAGCACAATGCTGCTGTCTGCAGCTGCTGTCTGTATGTGTTGCACTTTTTCTCCCAGTTGTAAAAAAACAAACATGCAGAGCAGAAACTGGCTACTCTTTAGTTGACTGATGCAGCTGGCAAGGTAATTGCTGTACGACTTAACAGAAAATAAAGTATTTACAGTGAGGGAAAAAAGTATTTGATCCCCTGCTGATTTTTGTACGTTTGCCCACTGACAAAGACATGATCAGTCTATCATTTTAATGGTAGGTTTATTTGAACAGTGAGAGACAGAATAACAACAAAAAATCCAGAAAAACACATGTCAAAAATGTTATAAATTGATTTGCATTTTAATGAGGGAAATAAGTATTTGACCCCTCTGCAAAACATGACTTAGTACTTGGTGGCAAAACCCTTGTTGGCAATCACAGAGGTCAGACGTATCTTGTAGTTGGCCACCAGGTTTGCACACATCTCAGGATGGATTTTGTCCCACTCCTCTTTGCAGATCTTCTCCAAGTCATTAAGGTTTCGAGGCTGATGTTTGGCAACTCGAACCTTCAGCTCCCTCCACAGATTTTCTATAGTATTAAGGTCTGGAGACTGGCTAGGCCACTCCAGGACCTTAATGTGCTTCTTCTTGAGCCACTCCTTTGTTGCCTTGGCCGTGTGTTTTGGGTCATTGTCATGCTGGAATACCCATCCACGACACATTTTCAATGCCCTAGCTGAGGGAAGGAGGTTCTCACCCAGGATTTGACGGTACATGGCCCTGTCCCCTTAGCAGATAAACACCCCCAAAGCATAATGTTTCCACCTCCATGTTTGACGGTGGGGATAGTGTTCTTGGGGTCATAGGCAGCATTCCTCCTCCTCCAAACACGGCGAGTTGAGTTGATGCCAAAGAGCTCGATATTGGTCTCATCTGACCAAAACACTTTCACCCAGTTCTCCTCTGAATCATTCAGATGTTCATTGGCAAACTTCAGACGGGCCTGTATATGTGCTTTCTTGAGCAGGGTGACCTTGCGGGCGCTGCAGGATTTCAGTCCTTCACGGCGTAGTGTGTTACCAATTGTTTTCTTGGTGACTATGGTCCCAGCTGCCTTGAGATCATTGACAAGATCCTCCCGTGTAGTTCTGAGCTGATTCCTCACCGTTCTCATGATCATTGCAACTCCACGAGGTGAGATCTTGCATGGAGCCCCAGGCAGAGGGAGATTGACAGTTATTTTGTGTTTCTTCCATTTGCGAATAATCACACCAACTGTTGTCACCTTCTCACCAAGCTGCTTGGCGATGGTCTTGTAGCCCATTCCAGCCTTGTGTAGGTCTACAATCTTGTCCCTGACATCCTTGGAGAGCTCTTTGGTCTTGGCCATGGTGGAGAGTTTGGAATCTATTGATTGATTGCTTCTGTGGCCAGGTGTCTTTTATACAGGTAACAAACTGAGATTAGGAGCACTCCCTTTAAGAGTGTGCTCCTAATCTCAGCTCGTTACCTGTATAAAAGAAACCTGGGAGCCAGAAATCTTTCTGATTGAGAGGGGGTCAAATACTTATTTCCCTCATTAAAATGCAAATCAATTTATAACATTTTTGACATGCGTTTTTCTGGATTATTTTGTTGTTATTCTGTCTCTCACTCTTCAAATAAACCTACCTTTAAAATTATAGACTGATAATTTCTTTGTCAGTGGGCAAACATACAAAATCAGCAGGGGATCAAATACTTTTCCCAAATACTAATTACAAATAATTAAAGAGCAGCAGTAAAATAACAGAAGTGAGGCTATATACAGGGGGTACCGGTACAGAGTCAATGTGCGGGGGCACAGGCTAGTTTCACACTAGACCTGAATCAAACAATGAAACCAGAGGCCAAATTATTGAAGATCGATATTCGGACATTATTTTGACAGAGCAATTAGAGTTTTTATTAGTCAGTATAGCAATGTAACATTATTGATCTGTCAGTTTCCCTAGCTAATTCCCTACTTTTCACACTGACACAGTATAAACATCTCTACAGGCTATACTGTCATGGTGCACAGTCAGTACACAACACTATGCTCATCATGTCTTAGCAGGATCAGATAGTGACTGGTGTCCCAGCAGTGTCAGAAAGCCAGGGAAGACCAGTCAATGGAGCTCAGGTGAATTTTGCAGTATATTATAACAATCAGTGAATGGATACAATGTTCCATCTTGAGTTGATGGGTAGGCTACTGGGAATAATGGTCATTTCAATTATTGAACCATTGATTATATTCTTGGGTAATATAATGTATAAATGTACACAGAGGTAATTTTTTGTCTTGCCTCATCTGAGCAGGATCAGATGTTGACAGGGGTCTCAGCAGGGTCAGGCAACTAGGGAAGACCAGTCTGTGACAGCGTTAATGGGAACTTTTGCAGATACTTTATTCTCTCTGTGCAGCAAACACTGGACAAGCCAGAAGCTTCAAAGATTGAAACTATTTTAAGTCAGTCTGGCACATAACATGTCAAACGCGGCAGGCTCTGTCGCAGCCGGCCGCGACCGGGAGACTCATGGGCGACGCACAATTGGCCCAGCGTCGTCCAGGGTAGGGGAGGGAATGGCCGGCAGGGATGTAGCTCAGTTGATAGAGCATGGCGTTTGCAACGCCAGGGTTGTGGGTTCGATTCCCATGGGGGGCCAGTATTACAAAAAAAATACAAAAATATGTATTCACTAACTGTAAGTCGCTCTGGATAAGAGCGTCTGCTAAATATGTAAAAAAAAAAAAAAAAAAAAAAAAAAAAAAATGTGATGAAGTCCTGGGAGACACAATTGATGATAATGAATGGATACAAATATGTTTGTCCAGTCATGTTCATATAATCTCAGACATAAATTACTGCAGTTTATGACCATCCATAGAACATACTATATGCCAGTGAAACAGAATATCATGCACTCCGAAATGTAATTCCTCTGCTGAAGGTGTAAAGCACAAAAGGGGACATATTTGCATATGTTATGATCTTGTGAAGGCTGGCTGAATTCTGGCAAAGAGTATGTTCTTTTAACTCAGCATGTCTACAGATTCTCCCTTCTCCCTGTTTTTGTTTGCTTGGAAATGTTAATACTGGAGACTGTTATCAGAAGAAACTATGTAACCTAGCATTTATAGCAGCTAAGAAATGCATTGCCATGAATTGGAAGGTTGGTTATCCTCCCACAATGTCACAATGGATGACAGAAATGTCAAGTTATGTTTCACTAGATTTGAGATTAAGGGTATACTGTGCAACTTTCATAAGGTATGGGTGCCTTATATGGAATACTGTATGACAAAAGGGTTCTGTATTGAAAACATGAGCTTTTTTTAGTCGAGCAGTTACAAATATATACAGTTGAAGTCGGAAGTTTACATACACTTAGGTTGGAGTCATTAAAACTCGTTTTTCAACCACTCCACAAATGTCTTGTTAACAAACTATAGTTTTGGCAAGTCGGTTAGGACATCTACTTTGTGCATGACACAAGTAATTTTTCCAACAATTGTTTACAGACAGATTATTTCACTTATAATTCATTGTATCACAATTCCAGTGGGTCAGAAGTTTACATACACTAAGTTGACTGTGCTTTTAAACCGCTTGAAAAATTCCAGAAAATGATGTCATGGCTTTAGAAGCATCTGATTGGCTAATTGACATCATTTGAGAATGTGAAATGAATAATAGTAGAGATTATTATTTATTTTAGCTTTTATTTCTTTCATCACATTCCCAGAGGGTCAGAAGTTTACATACACTCAATTAGTATTTGGTAGCATTGCCTTTAAATTGTTTAACTTGGGTCAAACATTTCGGGTAGCCTTCCACAAGCTTCCCACAATAAGTTTGTTGAATTTTGGCCCATTCCTCCTGACAGAGCTGGTGTAACTGAGTCAGGTTTGTAGGCCTCCTTGCTCGCACATGCTTTTTCAGTTCTGCCCACACATTTTCTATAGGATTTAGGTCAGGCGTCTGCCTTTCGATAACCACTCAGCATGAAAGGGAAAAATGTAATGCTCTGATCCAGTGGAAACGCCATAAAATACCTGATTACTTCTTATTTCTTGCACAAACATCATACAGCTGTGTCTGTCCCAAGGTCACTGGCGCGGGAAACTCTAAGAGGACAGAATATGTTATAAAATGTTTCAAGTTTGCTAGCGAAAGTTTCTGGGCGACCGAGTTGATAGGTAATACATTGTTTCAAGTTCGTTGCAGACATTCCATACGTATAGCCAATGTAATTTATATGATATTTATTTTTATCAGGATATTTTCTACCTGCAGGTTGCAATGTTTTTATGTGTTGGCTTTATGTAGGCTATTTTTACATAGTTGGCAATGGCAATAAAGTTACTTTTAGATTTGTATATTTTTCATTTAGATTTACACTACCATTCAAAAGTTTGGGGTCACTTAGAAATGTCCTTGTTATCGAAAGAAAAGCAATTTTTTTGTCCATTAAAATAACATCAAATTGATCAGAAATACAGTGTAGACATTGTTCATGTTGTAAATGGCTAGTGTAGGTGGAAACGGCTGATTTTTTATGGAATATCTACATAGGCGTACAGAGGCCCAAATATATTAGAGTGTCTAGTTTGAGAAACAGACGCCTCACAGGTCCTCAACTGGCAGCTTCATTAAATAGTACCCACAAAACACCAGTCTCAACATCAACAGTGAAGAGGCGACTCCGGGATGCTGACCTTCTAGAGTTGCAAAGAAAAAGCAATATCTCAGCCATATCTTAATCATTTCTTTTTATTGGTCAGTCTGAGATATGGCTTTTTCTTTGCAACTCTGCCTAGAAGGTCAGCATCCCGGAGTCGCCTCTTCACTGTTGACGTTGAGACTGGTGTTTTGCAGGTACTATTTAATGAAGCTGCCAGTTGAGGACCTGTGAGGCGTCTGTTTCTCAAACTAGACACTCTAATGTATTTGTCCTCTTGCTCAGTTGTGCACTGGGGCCTCCCACTCCTCTTTCTATTCTGGTTAGAGCCAGTGTTCTGTGAAGGGAGTAGTCCCCAGCGTTGTACGAGATCTTCAGTTTCTTGGCAATTTCTCGCATGGAATAGCCTTCATTTCTCAGAACAAGAATAGACTGACGAGTTTCAGAAGAAAGTTATTTGTTTCTGGCCATTTTGAGCCTGTTATCGAACCCACATTTGCTGATGCTCCAGATACTCAACTAGTCTCAATAAGGCCTGTTTTATTGCTTCTTTAATCAACACAACAGTTTTCAGCTGTGCTAACATAATTGCGAAAGGGTTTTCTAATGATCAATTAGCCTTTTAAAATGATAAACTTGGATTAGCAAACACAATGTGCCATTGGAACACAGGACTGATGGTTGCTGATAATGGGCCTCTGTACGCCTATGTAGATATTCCATTAAAAATCAGCCGTTTACAGCTACAATAGCCATTTACAACATTAACAATGTCTACACTGTATTTCTGATCAATTTGATGTTATTTTAATGGACAAAAAAAATGCTTTTCTTTCGAAAACAAGGACATTTCTAAGTGACCCCAAACCTTTGAACGGTAGTGTACACATTTTACAATTTCGACCAATCGATTGGTCAAAAAAAGACTACTCTTGGCAACCAATATCTTTTTTGGTCTTGGACAGCCCTAGTAGAAATGCAGGAAATTAGCTTTAGATGGCCAAAAAAAATCTGAGGGAGGAGCCTCAGACCACCTGCCAGGTTATGTCCCCCCCACTTCTAAAACCAAAGTTGCGGCCCTGAAATATGACACAAACCATACTAGGTGAATCACCTCTTCAACATCATCCTATAATGCTCTTCAAAATTCCTCCAAATATCCTAAAGCAGTGCAAACCTGTAGCCTGTCACACAGCAAATAACATTAAAACTCACAACAGAAGCCTCTAGCCAGACAGTAGGATCAGAGGAGGTCAACCATCAGCCCATGAACCCAGCCCATCAGACCATCAGTCCATAAACCCAGGGAGCAGTCATCCGGCACTGGGCAGTGTGCTGGGGATGATAAAGGCTGGTCCTGGATCAGGTCAGATGTGACTGTGAGGCGAGCAGACAGCTGTGTGTGTATATGTGTGTGTGTGTGTGTGTGTGTGTGTGTGTGTGTGTGTGTGTGTGTGTGTGTGTGTGTGTGTGTGTGTGTGTGTGTGTGTGTGTGTGTGTGTGATCAGACTGCAGCCAGACTGCAGTACCACAGACCACCCACAGGATCACCTTCTGACATCCACTGCAGCCCTGAAACCACCAGGAGAGACCAGAATACATATGATGCACACAATTACACTCAAAACACACTACCTCAGCCAGCTACAGCCTGACAGTCGGTGTTGCACTGCTGCAGCACAGACCTGGATTCAAATACAATTTGATTGAGCTTGCCTTTTGCAATAGCACCAATGGAAAAGTCCCCAAAGTACAAGCCCCACCCACCTGGCACTCCAGGGAGGCTAAAGCAAATGCTCAAAGCATTTTTTAAGATTTCAAATAGTATTTGAACCCAGGTCTGCCGCAGTATCATTCATACTGTGGCATATTATGCTGTTTCGTATTGCCTTACTGAAAAACCTCTGCCTCGTTTATAAAAGTGCAGTGCTGTTTTTAGTGCTGCAATCAATCTTGAATGATGAATGCTTATCCATCTCCTCTTAGCATACTGATTATTGTTTCATTTTTACATATTTCCACAAACAGGATTTTATTGCGTCTCTCACCTCACCCACCCATAACTCAAGATGCTGTATATTTCATGGATAGTTTTTCACATGTGTTGTTTTATTAGAGACTACTTGGGCTCGCTGTCTGCTGATCGTGTTGTATGCTGTGAGTGTGCTGGTTTGAAAAGTGGTCGGAATGTGTGTGTACGCGTGGCTTGGTGTGTGTGCGTGTGTGTGTGTGTGTGTGTACGCGTGGCTTGGTGTGGCGTGGCTTGCTGTGTGTGCGTGTGTGTGCAGCTCTTTGAAGGGGTGTTAATGTGCTGTAATGAGGGTAATTACTGCCAGACTCCCACTGTGATCTCTGTGGGCTACAAGAGCCTTGGCCCTTGCACTTCACTATACATACACATACACGCACACTCTCTCTCCCTCACACACTCACACACACAATAACCCTCTCTCTTTCACACTTACACACACACTCGTACAAACACACACTCATACTACATCAACCCCTTTCAAGTTCACTCTCAAATGTATATACTTGCAAATATACACAAACACAACACAATTGAAACCCCACACAGTAATGATGAGAGGTTCTCTCTCTCTCTCTCTCTCTCTCCTCTCTCTCTCTCTCTCTCTCTCTCTCTCTCTCTCTCTCTCTCTCTCTCTCTCTCTCTCTCTCTCTCTCTCTCTCTCTCTCTCTCTCTCTCTCTCTCTCTCTCTCTCTCTCTCTCTCTCTCTCTCTCTCTCTCTCTCTCTCTTTCTCTCTTTCTCTCTCTCTGTCTCTCTTTTCTCTCTCTCTGGGAGGATGTGAGATAGCTAAAATCCTTTCTGTCTGTCTGTCTGTCTGTCTGTCTGTCTGTCTGTCTGTCTGTCTGTCTGTCTGTCTGTCTGTCTGTCTGTCTGTCTGTCTGTCTGTCTGTCTCCCCTCTCTCTGCTCCTGTAGAGAGGTTCCTGGGGAACCATCTCCTGAGCTACGGCCAGCTCCTTTCCCTGACCTTCACGGCCGAGGCCCAGTACCTCCTCCCTCACAGTGTCACAGTGCTCCTGGAAGGATCTGGAACCACCCTGTCAGCTGACCTTTTACCTCAACATGGACCTGTACACCGGCCGGGCCTCGCTCCCCAGCACACTTTCACTCTCAGGTAAAACCTGCAACATTAGCTGAGGTGTGCATATGTGGGTGTGATATATGTGTATAGCATGTGTACACGTGTGTGTGACAGCTAGGCTACTATCACTGTGCTACTATACATTATATTATAAACTGGGTGGTTCGAGCCCTGAATGCTGATTGGCTGACAGCCGTGGTATATCAGACCGTATACCACAGGTATGAAAAAACATTTATTTTTACTGCTCTATTTAGGTTGGTACCCAGTTTATAATAGCAATAAGGCACATCGGGGGTTTGTGGTATATGGCCAATATACCACGGCTAAGGGCTGTATCCAGGCACTCTGCGTTGCGTCGTGCATAAGAACAACCCTTAGCCATGGTATATTGTCCATATACCACACCCCCTCGTGCCTTATTGCTTAATTATACGTCACACATTCAGTAGAGTCCTGAACCTCAGACTGTGTGGATAAACAGTACCATCTTCATGGCAATATGATAAAAATGTGCCCTATCTGGATTGAGATACTATGGAAGCTGCCTTATGGCTTTGTGACAGACATCGTCGTGTCCTTTCTGGTTACTGTGCACCACTAAAGGCGTCTGCATGCTTCACATCCGAAACAGTTCGCAACAGTGTGTGTATATATTATGATGACATTTTGTGTCGTTTTTGTTCATTTTGGTCTTTGGCAAGGTTTTTTTTCTGCTGTTCGTGCAAACGCTTTTTTTTTTCTCGAGCTGAGCCGAAGTTTGGAGCCGAAGTCTACACCCCTTCATGGGTCATGGGTCAACAGCAAGGATTCTTCAATTAAGTGTTTGTTGTCATTCAATAATAGACAACTCATTTTCACTGCACTGCACCAAACATCTTAGTTAGATGTCAAATTGCGAGACTAAGATGTCCTCTGCAAAACATTTATAATTAATGACTTCTTGAGTTATCTTAGATACATTTTGACTACTTTTTCAAGCTAAGGTATTTTTAGGGAGTATGCGAGTTCGACTAGGCCCCAGCCAAACCGAAGCATGCGGAAGCCTTAATGAGTTCTCCCCTGCCCCCCGGCCCTGGGTGAAGGGGCTGTTTGATTCTCCCCTTAAAGCAGCGGGGCCTGGGGACAGGAGTGTCATTAAGTGGGCCCTCTATGGCGACAGGCAACACACACATCATTAGAGAGACAGATATCTGTCCCTACACACTCTCTCACACACACACACATGCATGCACGCACACCCACAAACATGCACATGCTTGCATGCATGCACAGACGCACAGATACATGCAAGCACAAACACACACACACACACACACACACAGCATCCCCTCCTCCTGGCTCCACACGGTTATATTGAGAAAGCTCCGCTGGGAAGATGTGGAGTAGATTTAAATGCCTTTCTAGGTGGTTCTCGAGATCTTCACCAAAAAACTCAAATGGTGTGTGTGTGTGTGTGTGTGTGTGTGCGTGCGTGCGTGCGTGCGTGCGTGTGTGTGTGTGTGTGTGTGTGTGTGTGTGTATGTGTGTGTGTCCATGCCTGTGTTTGTGTCATTTGGGTGCAGACAATAACACAACACACACTTCCCCATCCCCTGGCTATGAACTCTGAGTGACAGATAGCATACTGTATGTTATGACTGTGAGCCTGCATGTGTTGTGTGAATGTGTTGAATGTGTTAACCGGGATAAGTGGCTCTGTGTTTCCAGCAGACACCAGGATCATTTATAATCACAGGGAGTAGCGGGGTAGATAGGGGTGTTCAGAGACTGAGGGGGTGGTTGATGCCCACATGTTAAATAGTGTTGGAGGCGTTTGCCTTTGTTGTTCTCCATTACATTGTAGACTGTGGGGAGACACAAGGGGTGGATACTTTTAGTTGTAAATGTGTAAACAGGATACAGTATGTTTGTGTGTTCTGGTTCTCTTCATCTTCACCCTCTCTTTTCTCTTCTCCTCCTCCTCTCTCTCTCCTCCCGCCCCTCTGTGTCTCTATCTGTGTGTGTGTGTGTGTGTGTGTGTGTGTGTGTGTGTGTGTGTGTGTGTGTGTGTGTGTGTGTGTGTGTGTGTGTGTTTGGTTTTACTATCCTTGTGGGGAAGAGAAGTCCAGACAGGGATAGTAAAACAAGGAACATTTGGGGTCATTTCGCAGGTCCCCACAAGGTAAAAGTATATTTTAGGGTTAGGGGTTAGAATTGGGATTAGGGTTACAGGTAAGGTTTAGGGTTAGGAGTTAGGGTTAGGTTTAGTTTTAAGTTTAGGGTTAAGGTTAGGGGTTTGAGGTTAAGGTTAGGGTTAGGGTTGAGGTTAGGGATAGGATAAGCGTTAGGGTTAGGTTTAGGGTTAGGGAAAATAGGATTTTGAATGGGAATCAATTGTTTGGTCCCCACAAAGATAGTAAAACAAACACGTGTGTTTGTATGTGTGTGTGTGTGTGTCTGTGTGTGGGCTCCCACCACACACTAAGCCCAGACCTCCAGCGGTTTCTTGGTCACCTGACGATGTTCCTCTCATGCTATCATTCCTTAATTACAGGCCCAGTGTCTCTGGCTCTGCCCGGCTCTGATTAGAACCAAAATGGCCACTGCTCCATAGGGAAGACGTGGCAGAGAGTTTTCTCACTTTCACAGCAACCACTGCTTATCGCTACACAGCAGCAGAGCTCCATTACGGGGGGCTGTGAGGCTGTGTTTGTAACTGTCTCCCTTTATGACTATGTCAGTCTAGGGCCGGGGAGCGAGGCCCTCTGCAGAGGGGGAGAGGACTGTGGGGTCCACAG
>NW_028163120.1:0-44055 GCF_964263955.1 Coregonus lavaretus | reverse complement strand
AACACAGAGAGAGAGTCATTAACACAGAGAGAGTCATTCACACAGAGAGAGTCATTAACACAGAGTTATTAACACAGAGAGAGAGTCATCACACAGAGAGAGAGTCATTAACACAGAGATAGTCATTAACACACAGAGAGAGAGTCATTAACAGAGAGAGAGAGAGTCATTAACACAGAGAGAGAGAGTCATTAACACAGAGATCGTCATTAACACACAGAGAGAGAGTCATTAACAGAGAGAGAAGTCATTAACAGAGAGAGAGTCATTAACACAGAGAGAGTCATTAACACAGAGAGAGTCATTAACACAGAGAGAGTCATTAACACAGAGAGATAGTCATTAACACAGAGAGAGTCATTAACACAGAGAGAGTCATTAACACAGAGAGAGAGTCATTAACACAGAGAGAGAGAGAGTCATTCACACAGAGAGACAGTCATTAACACAGAGAGAGAGTCATTAATCACATATAGCTGGCTGCATACGAGTAGATTCTGGCATACACACACACACACACACACACACACACAGGCACATGGCTGCACCAACACATGCACACACACACAATGCACACCCACGCAAACAAACACACACTCATCTTCAGTCTTCTCCATTTTATCTCCACAATGACATCTCATCAGGCCCTTATTGACTTCTGGGTTTTAGCTTTTAGTCACCACTGCTAAACATAGAGGCCAACATTATAGCACAGGAGGTTGGTGGCACCTTAATTGGGGAGGACGGGCTCGTGGTAACGACTGGAGCGGAATTGGTGGAATGGTGTCATATACATCAAACACATGATTCCATTCCATTCGCTCCGTTCCGGACATTGTTATGAGCCGTCCTCCCACATCCACTCCTTGGTTGAGAGCACAGAAATGGTCCGTGTCCCGAACGGCACCCTATTCACTTCATGTTGCACTACTTTTGACCTGAGCACTACGGGCCCTGGTCTAACGTAGTGCACTATATAGAAAACAGTGTGCCATTTGGGAGGAAGACATGAGGATCTAACTGTGGAGAGGCCACCTGGCCTATGATCAAACTCTCTCCAGATCAGTTCATTAGATTAGGATACCAGGGGAGAGTGTGTGTGTGTGTGTGTGTGTGTCGGTGTGTGTATGTCTGTCTGTCTGTGTGTGTGTGTGTGTGTGTGTGTCTGTGTGTGTATGTGTGTGTGTCTGTGTGTGTATGTGTGTGTGTGTGTATGTGTGTCTGTGCGGGTGTGTGTGTGTGTATGTGTGTCTGTGTGTGTGGGTGTGTACTCCCTACAACTAGCTTCTACAACCAGCTCAGAGCTCACAGGGTGAAGCGGGGCGTCAGTAATAAGTGCTTATTGAGCCCCTGAGGGGTGTGTGTATTGTGGCAGGGTAGAGGAGGGGCTTACAGATTACACAGTAGTGAGAGGAGAGAGATATAGACAATCCTCCTATTCCAATCTAGCACACAGCTACAGACAGACAGACAGACAGACAGACAGACAGACAGACAGACAGACAGACAGACAGACAGACAGACAGACAGACAGACAGACAGACAGACAGACAGACAGACAGACAGACAGACAGACAGACAGACAGGAGAGGAGACTGCTAGGAGAGGACAGAGGAATAGCCACGGACATGCACCAATCTAACCAATCAGACACTCTATCGGTCTGATCTACCTATCCATCCTCCAATCACAATAGAGAGTGGGGCTTGGTGAGGTGGGTTCAACCCTGTGAATCATTTGTGTGCAGAGGTTGCGCAATCATAGAATGTTTCGAAATATTTGTCTAGCACAGACATTCTTCTTTCTCATCAGGAACAGGGAATCATCTCAGCTCCATACATTCCACCTCCGCGACATTCGTAAAGTTTCAGCTTAATGAACCCCTTATATCTCAAGAGTAAGATAACCATGTCACCCCAAATAGGATATAGTGAACATGGACATGGATTTACTAAACTGAAGAGTGGTCTGACAACAGTAGAACTGGTATCAGTATTCACGCTGACTCACTGCAAACTGATCTCTTTCTGTCCCATTGTAGAGGTCTCTAGACATACTCTTTCTTCCTACCTATCTCACCCTCTCTCTCTCTCTCTATTTCTCTGTCTCTCTCTGTCTCTGTCTCTCGCTCTCTGTATCTCTCTCTCTGTATCTCTCTCTCTCTCTGTGTGTCTCTCTCTGTTTCTCTCTCTCTCTCCCTCTGTATCTCTCTCTCTCTCCCTCTGTAACTCTCTCTCTCTCCCACTTTATCTCTCTCTCTCTCCCTCTGTATCTCTCTCACTCTCACTCTCTCTCTTCTGCAGCCCCTACGGTGGTAGTGTAAGCATTGAGCTGTCACATCCAAGCGTTCACACACTGGGTTGGAGAGGGGAAAGAGGGAGAGAGGACGTCCATTTGAT
The DNA here is from genome assembly GCF_964263955.1 of Coregonus lavaretus. Lineage (NCBI taxonomy): Eukaryota > Metazoa > Chordata > Actinopteri > Salmoniformes > Salmonidae > Coregonus > Coregonus lavaretus. The sequence continues at coordinate 41,656 of NW_028163120.1, read as the reverse complement.
GGCCCAGAATTCCTCAGCGGAGAGGCTGCCAAGGGGGACAATAGGCAGACTATCTGTGGCCGTGTCACTCCCCGAGCAGGACCACAGCTCTTGGCAGAAGTAATTTATTTTACCCAGAGAGAGACAGGGAGGAAGGGAGTTGGAGGGAGAAAGAGAGGGGGTGGGGGGGGGTTACAGAGAGAGAGAGAGAGAGAGAGAGAGAGAGAGAGAGAGAGAGAGAGAGAGAGAGAGAGAGAGAGAGAGAGAGAGAGAGAGAGAGAGAGAGAGAGAGAGAGAGAGAGAGAGAGAGAGAGAGAGAGAGAGAGAGAGAGAGAGAGAGAGAGAGAGAGAGCGAGAGCGAGAGCGAGAGCGAGAGCGAGAGCGAGAGCGAGAGCGAGAGCGAGAGCGAGAGCGAGAGCGAGAGAGAGAGATAGAGATAGAGTGAGAGAGACTTCACAGTCAAAGAAAGAGAGCGAGAGAGAGAAAAGGAAAGAGAAAGAAAGAGAGAGAGAGAGACTTGGCAACAGTACAGTTCTGGGGGAATTCTTCCCTCTCAGCAATACAGCATTGCAGGTCCCAATGGCACAATGCATTGACTCTGTACTAGACTAATTTCTAACATTCACTTTGATGACTGAGGCTGTATAGTTTATGTATGTGGGACTGAATGACACTTAATTAAATGAATTATACAGTAATACGTTACAGTAATAGTGGTTTTGGCCCCCTTTGGATGTCTTGATGTTGTGCAGACTATACTCTCTGTGGTCCCTCTCCCATTCCAATATATATGTTGACCTGGGGTTAAAAAGCAGTTTTCGATTAGATAATCCAGTTTTCTGTAGTGGAGTATCACATCAGCAAGGCTGTATTAGTGAACCGCAAACGCCCCAATTCAATTACAACTTAATCCTCTCACCCAGTTCATTGGACGAGGACAAAAAATAGCTTTTGCTGTCTACCGTGTGTGTGTGTGTGTGCGCGCATGTTCGGGAGAGGCTGTTATTTACTGAGGCACTGCAGAGCCCATCTGAGAGCCACTTGTGATCTGATATAAATGCAAAGCCTCTCCACCTCTCTCTCCAGTTCTCTCTCCACATCTCTCTCCACCTCTCTCCACCTCTCTCTCCACCTCTCTCCACCTCTGTCTCCACCTCTCTCTACCTCTCTCTCTACCTCTCTCTACCTCTCTCTCCACCCCTCTCTCTCTCTCTCTCTCTCTCCACCTCTCTCTCTACCTCTCGTGGAGGAGGTGAGGAAGGTGTTCGAATCTCCGGTCCGGGAGAGAGGCGGCCCGAAAGCTACTTCTACTACGTCAAGACTCCCGTAGTGTGGCAGTCTACGCGGTAGACTTTCGCACGTTGGCCGCCGAGAGTGCCTGGAACCCGAAGTCCCTGTTCGACACCTTCCTCCTGGTTTATCAGAGGAGATCAAAGACAAGCTTGCAGCCCGGAAGTTACCCTTAGACCTCAACTCCCTCATAGCCTTAACCATAAGGATTGATGGGCTCCTACGGGAACGCAGGAGGGAGAGGAGGTCTGTTCTCGGCCACACTCGCTCGTCCACGGCTGCTTTCTCGCCTCCGAAGAACCCCGGAAGTCCCCGACTCCTGCATGCCCGATAAGATCCGAAGTCACCCGAGTCCCCTCGGGAATCAACTGGGCAGGGCTAGATTGTCGCCTAAGGAACGATTACGCAGGCTGAGCTCCAACAGTTGCCTGTATTGTGGTGCTACAGGGCATTACATATCCACCTGTCCAGTAAATGACAAGGCTCATCAGTAGGTACGAGTACGCTGGTACTCCTGGAGGACCTCCTGGAGGTTTTCAGCCAGGCTCGCACCACCTCCCTTCCTCCGCATCGTCCCTACGATTGCGCTATTGACCTCCTCTCGGGCACCACACCGCCTCGTGGGTGGCTATATCCCCTGTCTGGCCCTGAGACCAAGGCCATGGAGGAGTACATTGAGGACTCTCTGGCCGCTGGGAGCATTCGTCCTCCCCCCCCCCCCCTGCCGGCGCAGGTTTCTTCTTTGTGGAAAAGGGTTAGGTTTAGGACAAGACTACCGGGGCCTCAATGACATCACTGTAAAGAATCGTTACCCTCTACCACTGCTCTTCTCGGCTTTCGAGCCTCTCCAGGGGGCAACCATCTTTTCTAAGTTGGACCTTCGGAACGCCTACCACCTAGTTCGGATACGGGAAGGAGACGAGTGGAAGACAGCCTTCAACACGGCTAACGGACACTACGAGTACCCTGGTTATGCCGTTTGGACTCACCAACACTCCCGCAGTTTTCCAGGTCCTCCAGAACCCTGCTCTCCTTTCATGAAACAACCATTCACCACCAGTGAGACAGGATGTGATACTTGTTTTTGTACTGTTCTAAATTTAAAGTGTTTACGGTATTCATATTAGTGTGTGTGCCTGTGCCAGTGTGTGTGCATGTGTCTGTGTGTATGTGTGTGTGTGTGTCTGAGAAACTGAGGTCTTTCATCTCCTCCTCCATGACTCAACCACCACCAAAAGCCTTTTCCCAGGGGTCGACGCCCTCCGTGTGTCCTGCACAGCATTACCAACAATCTCATTCACCTCCGGATTACCCATCATCTTATTCACCTACGGCCGCCCTCCAGCCCGCCCCGTTATGAGAAGAAACACTTTTTTCATTAAGTGGGAAAAGATGTGGCCAATTCACTTCTGTAGAGCCCCCTGTTGACCCGCATGGGTGCCAGTTGACAGGTTTATGAGTGTAACAGTGTGTAACTGTACAAGGGTTTAGCTGACCGGAGCCACAATGGATGAAAGCAGTGCAGAGCAGAGGCGGCACAGCGATGGTGGTTAACAATCTGATACTTTAGCTACAGTAGTGCAGCAGGACGGTGGGGAGTTCTGTGGAGAACATTTTGAATAGGTTTAGAATTGCATTCTACATGGAAGACTGATAGTGGAAAAGGCGGAAATATACTGAACAAAAATATAAACGCAGGCCTCCCGAGTGGCGCAGTGGTCCAAGGCACCGGGTTCAATCCCAGGCTGTGTCACAACCGGCCGTGACCGGGAGTCCCACAGGGCAGCGCACAATTGGCCCAGCGTCGTCCGGGTTAGGGGAGGGTTTTGCCAGGTGGGCTTTACTTGGGTCATCGCACTCTAGCGACTCCTTGTGGCGGGCCGGGTGCCTGCAGGCTGACTTCGGTCATCAGTTGAACGGTGTTTCTGCCGACACATTGGTGCGGATGGCTTCCGGGTTAAGCGGGCAGGAGTTAAGGAGCGCGGTTTGGCGGGTTATGTTTTGGAGGACGCATGACTCGACCCTCGTCTCTCCCGAGCACGTTGGGGAGTTGCAGCGATGTTCATATAAGGAAATCAGTCAATTGAAATTCATTCGTTACCCCCTAATCTATGGGTTTCACATGGCAATACAGATATGCATCTGTTGGTCACAGATACCCCCCAAAAAAAGGTAATGTAGGGGCGTGGATCAGAAAACCAGTCAATATCTGGTGTGACCACCATTTGCCTCATGCAGCGTGACACATCTCCTTCGCATAGAGTTGATCAGGCTGCTGATTGTGGCCTGTGGAATGTTGTCCCATTCCTCTTCAATGACTGTGCGAAGTTGCTGGATATTGGCGGGAACTGGAGCACGCTGTCGTACAAGTCGATCGCCCCCACAACGCCATACACGTGGTCTGCGGTTGTGAGGCCGGTTGGACGTACTGCCAAATTCTCTAAAACGACGTTGAAGGTGGCTTATGGTAGAGAGATGAATATTCAATTGTAATATAGCAATTATCAGGGTTACCGCATACTATGAAGGGTCAAGCCTGTTTTAATGCCCTTGTCAACAGTCGTTTTCTGAACCTACTGGAGGTAACATACTACTACATACTACTATGACTACTGGAGAATACATAAACATCCTGTATGACTACTGGAGGTTACATACATACTGTGTTACTACTGGAGGTTACATATATACTGTGTTACTACTGGAGGTTACATACATACTGTGTTACTACTGGAGGTTACATACATACTGTATGACTACTGGAGGTTACATATACACTGTGTTACTACTGGAGGTTACATACATACTGTATGACTACTGGAGGTTACATACATACTGTGTGACTACTGGAGGTTACATACATACTGTATGACTACTGGAGGTTACATATATACTGTGTTACTACTGGAGGTTACATACATACTGTGTTACTACTGGAGGTTACATACATACTGTGTTACTACTGGAGGTTACATACACACTGTGTTACTACTGGAGGTTACATACATACTGTGTGACTACTGGAGGTTACATACATACTGTGTTACTACTGGAGGTTACATACACACTGTGTTACTACTGGAGGTTACCTACATACTGTGTGACTACTGGAGGTTACATACATACTGTATCCTCCATTGCCCACCTCAGTTCTATGAGTTGGTTGTAGCTGAATATGTCTGCCTGTGACCATGCTTAGAGAACATACGCCAACTAGCTCTCACAGTCTCACGTCAGAATTAGACGTTCATCCATGTTTCTCAAACGTCACATTTCAAAGTTGTTCAAAACGTTACATTTCAAAGTTGTTTAAGGTTAAGTTTAGGCATTAACTCTGAATTTTTAAGGTTAGGGTTAAGTTTAGACATTAACTTAGAAATTGTAAGGTTAGGCATTAACTACGAATGGTTAAGGTAAGCATCTGCCTCTGGTGCCAAAGGTTGCATGTTCGAATCTAGCAATAGAAAGTTGTTTTTGAGATTTTTGTTTAAGCATCTGCCTCTGATGCCAAAGGTTGCATGTTCGAATCCAGCGATAGAAAGTTGTCCAAAACACCAGAGGCAGATGCTTACGCCCATCCACCATCCCTGTCCACAACACGCTAGCAAAACTAAAACCTACTTGAAGGTAACAGTCCTCAATGTTGCCCCTAGTGGCCGGTTTCCACGTCATCTCCCGACGTCCTCAGACATGGATGGACGTTGAATAATGACTTGTATCACTGGTGACCTGGTAGCATACGCTGCTAACAGAACCAATAAAACCTTGGTAAATATTTAGTCGCTTTAGTTGGTTTTTGTCCACTGACTAAATATGTGAGCTACAAACATCCGTGACAGGTCTTAGCTAATCTCATCCTTACTGTTCTCTCTATCTACCAGGACAAAGCCTGCCTATCTAACTGCCATCTCAACAGCTTCATCATTACTGGTCTCTCTATCTACCAGGACAAAGCCTGCCTGTCTAACTGCCATCTCACCTCCCTCATCATCATCTCTTTAAGTCCTCCCTCACAGAGCTAGGGACTGCTGCTGACAGAAAAACAAACCTACTCACACTCTCTTCAAATACATGAAGGTCCAAAGTGACCCTATACTGTAACGGCTCTCTTCAAATACATGAAGGTCCAAAGTGACCCTATACTGTAACGGCTCTCTTCATATACATAAAGGTCCAAAGTGACCCTATACTGTAACGGCTCTCTTCAAATACATGAAGGTCCAAAGTGACCCTATACTGTAACGGCTCTCTTCATATACATGAAGGTCCAATGTGACCCTATACTGTAACGGCTCTCTTCATATACATAAAGGTCCAAAGTGACCCTATACTGTAACGGCTCTCTTCAAATACATGAAGGTCCAACGTGACCCTATACTGTAACGGCTCTCTTCATATACATGAAGGTCCAAAGTGACCATATACTGTAACGGCTCTCTTCAAATACATGAAGGTCCAAAGTGACCCTATACTGTAACGGCTCTCTTCAAATACATGAAGGTCCAAAGTGACCCTATACTGTAACGGCTCTCTTCATATACATGAAGGTCCAAAGTGACCCTATACTGTAACGGCTCTCTTCATATACATGAAGGTCCAAAGTGACCCTATACTGTAACGGCTCTCGTCATATCCATGAAGGTCCAAAGTGACCCTATACTGTAACGGCTCTCTTCATATCCATAAAGGTCCAAAGTGACCCTATACTGTAACGGCTCTCTTCATATACATGAAGGTCCAAAGTGACCCTATACTGTAACGGCTCTCTTCATATACATAAAGGTCCAAAGTGACCCTATACTGTAACGGCTCTCTTCAAATACATGAAGGTCCAAAGTGACCCTATACTGTAACGGCTCTCTTCATATACATGAAGGTCCAAAGTGACCCTATACTGTAACGGCTCTCTTCAAATACATGAAGGTCCAAAGTGACAATATACTGTAACAGCTCTCTTCATATACATGAAGGTCCAAAGTGACCCTATACTGTAACGGCTCTCTTCATATCCATAAAGGTCCAAAGTGACCCTATACTGTAATGGCTCTCTTCATATCCATGAAGGTCCAAAGTGACCCTATACTGTAACGGCTCTCTTCAAATACATGAAGGTCCAAAGTGACCCTATACTGTAACGGCTCTCTTCAAATACATGAAGGTCCAAAGTGACCCTATACTGTAACGGCTCTCTTCATATACATGAAGGTCCAAAGTGACCATATACTGTAACGGCTCTCTTCAAATACATGAAGGTCCAAAGTGACCCTATACTGTAACGGCTCTCTTCATATACATGAAGGTCCAAAGTGACCCTATACTGTAACGGCTCTCTTCAAATACATGAAGGTCCAAAGTGACCCTATACTGTAACGGCTCTCTTCATATACATGAAGGTCCAAAGTGACCATATACTGTAACGGCTCTCTTCAAATACATGAAGGTCCAAAGTGACCCTATACTGTAACGGCTCTCTTCATATACATGAAGGTCCAAAGTGACCCTATACTGTAACGGCTCTCTTCATATACATGAAGGTCCAATGTGACCCTATACTGTAACGGCTCTCTTCATATACATAAAGGTCCAAAGTGACCCTATACTGTAACGGCTCTCTTCAAATACATGAAGGTCCAAAGTGACCCTATACTGTAACGGCTCTCTTCATATACATGAAGGTCCAAAGTGACCATATACTGTAACGGCTCTCTTCAAATACATGAAGGTCCAAAGTGACCCTATACTGTAACGGCTCTCTTCAAATACATGAAGGTCCAAAGTGACCCTATACTGTAACGGCTCTCTTCATATACATGAAGGTCCAAAGTGACCCTATACTGTAACGGCTCTCTTCATATACATGAAGGTCCAAAGTGACCCTATACTGTAACGGCTCTCGTCATATCCATGAAGGTCCAAAGTGACCCTATACTGTAACGGCTCTCTTCATATCCATAAAGGTCCAAAGTGACCCTATACTGTAACGGCTCTCTTCATATACATGAAGGTCCAAAGTGACCCTATACTGTAACGGCTCTCTTCATATACATAAAGGTCCAAAGTGACCCTATACTGTAACGGCTCTCTTCAAATACATGAAGGTCCAAAGTGACCCTATACTGTAACGGCTCTCTTCATATACATGAAGGTCCAAAGTGACCCTATACTGTAACGGCTCTCTTCAAATACATGAAGGTCCAAAGTGACAATATACTGTAACAGCTCTCTTCATATACATGAAGGTCCAAAGTGACCCTATACTGTAACGGCTCTCTTCATATCCATAAAGGTCCAAAGTGACCCTATACTGTAACGGCTCTCTTCAAATACATGAAGGTCCAAAGTGACCCTATACTGTAACGGCTCTCTTCATATCCATAAAGGTCCAAAGTGACCCTATACTGTAACGGCTCTCTTCATATCCATAAAGGTCCAAAGTGACCCTATACTGTAATGGCTCTCTTCATATCCATGAAGGTCCAAAGTGACCCTATACTGTAACGGCTCTCTTCAAATACATGAAGGTCCAAAGTGACCCTATACTGTAACGGCTCTCTTCAAATACATGAAGGTCCAAAGTGACCCCATACTGTAACGGCTCTCTTCATATACATGAAGGTCCAAAGTGACCATATACTGTAACGGCTCTCTTCAAATACATGAAGGTCCAAAGTGACCCTATACTGTAACGGCTCTCTTCATATACATGAAGGTCCAAAGTGACCCTATACTGTAACGGCTCTCTTCAAATACATGAAGGTCCAAAGTGACCCTATACTGTAACGGCTCTCTTCATATACATGAAGGTCCAAAGTGACCATATACTGTAACGGCTCTCTTCAAATACATGAAGGTCCAAAGTGACCCTATACTGTAACGGCTCTCTTCATATACATAAAGGTCCAAAGTGACCCTATACTGTAACGGCTCTCTTCATATACATAAAGGTCCAAAGTGACCCTATACTGTAACGGCTCTCTTCATATCCATGAAGGTCCAAAGTGACCCTATACTGTAACGGCTCTCTTCATATACATAAAGGTCCAAAGTGACCCTATACTGTAACGGCTCTCTTCATATACATAAAGGTCCAAAGTGACCCTATACTGTAACGGCTCTCTTCAAATACATGAAGGTCCAAAGTGACCCTATACTGTAACGGCTCTCTTCATATACATGAAGGTCCAAAGTGACCCTATACTGTAACGGCTCTCTTCAAATACATGAAGGTCCAAAGTGACAATATACTGTAACAGCTCTCTTCATATACATGAAGGTCCAAAGTGACCCTATACTGTAACGGCTCTCTTCATATCCATAAAGGTCCAAAGTGACCCTATACTGTAACGGCTCTCTTCAAATACATGAAGGTCCAAAGTGACCCTATACTGTAACGGCTCTCTTCATATCCATAAAGGTCCAAAGTGACCCTATACTGTAACGGCTCTCTTCATATCCATAAAGGTCCAAAGTGACCCTATACTGTAATGGCTCTCTTCATATCCATGAAGGTCCAAAGTGACCCTATACTGTAACGGCTCTCTTCAAATACATGAAGGTCCAAAGTGACCCTATACTGTAACGGCTCTCTTCAAATACATGAAGGTCCAAAGTGACCCCATACTGTAACGGCTCTCTTCATATACATGAAGGTCCAAAGTGACCATATACTGTAACGGCTCTCTTCAAATACATGAAGGTCCAAAGTGACCCTATACTGTAACGGCTCTCTTCATATACATGAAGGTCCAAAGTGACCCTATACTGTAACGGCTCTCTTCAAATACATGAAGGTCCAAAGTGACCCTATACTGTAACGGCTCTCTTCATATACATGAAGGTCCAAAGTGACCATATACTGTAACGGCTCTCTTCAAATACATGAAGGTCCAAAGTGACCCTATACTGTAACGGCTCTCTTCATATACATAAAGGTCCAAAGTGACCCTATACTGTAACGGCTCTCTTCATATACATAAAGGTCCAAAGTGACCCTATACTGTAACGGCTCTCTTCATATCCATGAAGGTCCAAAGTGACCCTATACTGTAACGGCTCTCTTCATATACATAAAGGTCCAAAGTGACCCTATACTGTAACGGCTCTCTTCATATACATAAAGGTCCAAAGTGACCCTATACTGTAACGGCTCTCTTTATATACATGAAGGTCCAAAGTGACCCTATACTGTAACGGCTCTCTTCATATACATGAAGGTCCAAAGTGACCCTATACTGTAACGGCTCTCTTCATATACATGAAGGTCCAAAGTGACCCTATACTGTAACGGCTCTCTTCAAATACATGAAGGTCCAAAGTGACCCTATACTGTAACGGCTCTCTTCATATCCATGAAGGTCCAAAGTGACCCTATACTGTAACGGCTCTCTTCATATACATGAAGGTCCAAAGTGACCCTATACTGTAACGGCTCTCTTCAAATACATGAAGGTCCAAAGTGACCCTATACTGTAACGGCTCTCTTCATATACATGAAGGTCCAAAGTGACCCTATACTGTAACGGCTCTCTTCAAATACATGAAGGTCCAAAGTGACCCTATACTGTAACGGCTCTCTTCATATACATGAAGGTCCAAAGTGACCCTATACTGTAACGGCTCTCTTCATATCCATGAAGGTCCAAAGTGACCCTATACTGTAACGGCTCTCTTCATATACATGAAGGTCCAAAGTGACCCTATACTGTAACGTCTCTCTTCAAATACATGAAGGTCCAAAGTGACCCTATACTGTAACGGCTCTCTTCATATACATAAAGGTCCAAAGTGACCATATACTGTAACGGCTCTCTTCAAATACATGAAGGTCCAAAGTGACCCTATACTGTAACGGCTCTCTTCATATACATGAAGGTCCAAAGTGACCCTATACTGCAATAGTAAGACTACTAGTCTGGAGCTGTGTGGATTTGGAACAGTTGTAGTTGTGGCTTGGATATTCTCAACACAGAGACCTGTTGAAATGATTGAGAGCCAGAGTCAGGAAATGTCATTGCCATCCATCATAGTTGTTAGGATCTGTCTTGGTACTGCACAGGGTATGAAAGCAGTCAATTATACCACGCATGCAATACGGAGATAACATTTGACAAATGCGATCATAAAGTTAGAATACATAACAGAACAAAGTACGTTATGAATGTTCTAAGAATCATTGCTATTGGGGATGTGTGAAGCCTAACTGCCATCTCAACACCCTCATCATCATCTCTTTAAGTCCTCCCTCACAGAGCTAGGGACTGCTGCTGACAGAGAAATAAACCTACTCACACTCTCTTCAAATACAGGATAGTCCAATGTGACCCTATACTGTAGTGTTGGAGCTGTGTGAAGAGCTTTTGCAGATGCAGATGCATCAGAAAAGTCAGAAAACACCATTGCCATACAGTTGATAAGACAAACACAACCATAAAGGTAAGACCAGATAACCGATACTACAGTACACTCGGAAACAATGTCCTAATTTCCATTAGAAAGAGATTTAAGTGTGTCAAATGTGGGCCCCAAAACTCTTCCAGACAGAGACACAGAAGTAAACAGAGACAGGGTTAGAGTGTAGTGGCCCCCCATTACTTTGTAATGATTGGATGTCTCCTCCACCCACTCTGTGGCAGGCGCCCAGGTATGCCTATAATAATTCCTTCTCATTTGAGCAGCACGTGTCACGATCGTCTTCAAAATGAGCGGACCAAGGCGCAGCGTGATAAGCGTACATACTTTATTAATAGAAAGCGCACACACGAAAATGAAACAAAACACGATCGTAACGTCCTCAGTGACCAAAAACACGGAACACTGAAACACAGGAACAACAGGAACAAAAACCCACAACCACAAGGTGAAAACACACAGAATAAATATGGCTCCCAATCAGAGATAACGAGCCGACAGCTGACACTCGTTACCTCCGATTGGGAGTCACCAGACCAATCACCACAAAACACAAACAAATGAAACACACCCATACCCAACACCACCAAATGAAATACACTCTGGCTCTAATTACACAGTCCCGGAGCCAGAGTGTGACAGTACCCCCCCCCAAAGGCGCGGACTCCGACCGCGCCTAACCCAAAAAATGGGGAGGGCTGGGTGGGTGTTACTCCACGGAGGCGGCTCTGGCACTGGTCGTGATCCCCACCCCACCATAGTCACTACCCACTTAAGTAGCCTCCTCCAATCGACCACCCTACATCCTAACCCCACTGGATTAAGGGGCAGCACCGGACTAAGAGGCAGCACCGGACTAAGGGGCAGCACCGGACTAAGGGGCAGCACCGGACTAAGGAGCAGCACCGAGCTAAGGGGCAGCACCGGACTAAGGGGCAGCACCAGGATAAGGGACAGCACCAGGATAAGGAGCAACACCGAGCTAAGGGGCAGCACCGGACTAAATGGCGGATCCTGGCTGGCTGGCTCTGGCGGATCCTGGCTGGCTGGCGGATCCTGGCTGGACGGCTCTGGCGGATCCCGGCTGGACGGCTCTGGCGGATCCCGGCTGGACGGCTCTGGCGGATCCCGGCTGGACGGCTCTGGCGGATCCCGGCTGGACGGCTCTGGCGGATCCCGGCTGGACGGCTCTGGCGGATCCCGGCTGGACGGCTCTGGCGGATCCCGGCTGGACGGCTCTGGTGGATCCTGGCTGGCTGACGGATCTGGCTGCTCATGGCTAGCTGACGGATCTGGCTGCTCATGGCTGGCTGACGGATCTGGCTGCTCATGGCTGGCTGACGGATCTGGCTGCTCATGGCTGGCTGACGGATCTGGCTGCTCATGGCTGGCTGACGGATCTGGCTGCTCATGGCTGGCTGACGGATCTGGCTGCTCATGGCTAGCTGACGGATCTGGCTGCTCATGGCTAGCTGACGGATCTGGCTGCTCATGGCTGGCTGACGGATCTGGCTGCTCATGGCTGGCTGACGGATCTGGCTGCTCATGGCTGGCTGACGGATCTGGCTGCTCATGGCTGGCTGACGGATCTGCAGGCTTTGGGCAGACGGGCAGTTCAGGCCCCGTTGGGCAGACGGCAGACTCTGGCCGTCTGAGGCGCACCGTAGGCCTGGTGCGTGGTGCCGGAACTGGAGGTACCGGGCTGAGGACACGCATCTCAGGACTAGTGCGGGGAGAAGCAGGGCGGCAGGTAGCTTAGTGGTTAAGAGCGTTGTGCCAGTAACCGAAAGGTCGCTGGTTCTAATCCCCGAGCCGACTAGGTGAAAAATCTGTCGATGTGCCCTTGAGCAAGGCACTTAACCCTAATTGCTCCTGTAAGTCGCTCTGGATAAGAGCGTCTGCTAAATGACCAATTATTTATTTATTTATTTTATTATTTATAAGCAACAGGGCATGCTGGACCCTGGGGACGCACATACGGCCTAGTGCGTGGTGCCGGAACTGGTGGTCCCGGGCTGAGGACACGCATCTCAGGGCTAGTGCGGGGAGTAGCAACAGGACGCACAGGACTCTGGGGACACACAGGAGGCTTGGTGCGAATAGCAGGAACGGGCTGGACCAGGCTGGCGACTCGCACCCCTGGTTTGGTGCGAGTGGCAGGAACAGGCCGGGCCGGGCTGGCGACGCATACCGTTGGCTTCGAACGTGGCACAGGAACCGGCCGGGCTGGGCTGGCGACGCACACCGTAGGTTTCCTACGTGGCGCAGGAACAGGCCGGGCTGGGCTGGCGACGCACACCGTGGGCTTGATGCGTGGAGTAACAACAGGCCGGTCCGTACTGGGAACACACACCACTGGCCTTAACCGGGGCTCAGGAACGGGCCGGACCGGACTGGTAACACACCTCAGTCTCTCACGCCGTGCCACAACAACTTCCCTCCCTCTACTCGCCAATGGCTCCCGTACTCCGATAGCCTTCTCTCCACGTCTACCTGTGGCAGCCTCCTGCTGCCCAGCTGCCCAAGCCATGTGCCCCCCCCAAAAAATGTCTTGGGGTTGCCTCTCGTCCACGGGCTTCCAGCCTCGCCTCCGTGCTGCCTCCTCATACCACCTCCTCTCGGCTTTGGCTGCCTCCAGCTCTTCACGAGGGCGGCGATATTCTCCCGGTTGTGCCCAAGGACCCTTTCCATCCAATATCTCCTCCCATGTCCATGAATCCTTGATAGGCGTCCATAAATCCTGTGTAGGTAGGTCCTGTTGTCGCTTGACACGCTGCTTGGTCCTTTTATGGTGGGTTTTTCTGTCACGATCGTCTTCAAAATGAGCGGACCAAGGCGCAGCGTGATAAGCGTACATACTTTATTAATAGAAAGCGCACACACGAAAATGAAACAAAACACGATCGTAACGTCCTCAGTGACAAAAACACGGAACACTGAAACACAGGAACAACAGGAACAAAAACCCACAACCACAAGGTGAAAACACACAGAATAAATATGGCTCCCAATCAGAGATAACGAGCCGACAGCTGACACTCGTTACCTCCGATTGGGAGTCACCAGACCAATCACCACAAAACACAAACAAATGAAACACACCCATACCCAACACCACCAAATGAAATACACTCTGGCTCTAATTACACAGTCCCGGAGCCAGAGTGTGACAGCACGTCTAAAGTCAGCCAGGTTCCTGCCATTGATTGTGGAGGGCCAGGTCCCTGGTGCCACACCTTATCCTTCATGTTCACAGTCTGCCTCCTCCCTCCCTCCTCCCTCCCACCCTCTTTCTTCTTCTCCTCCCTCTCTCTCTCTCTCTCTCTCTTCTCTCTCTCTCTCTCTCTCTCTCTCTCTCTCTCTCTCTCTCTCCTACCATTCCTCTTTCATTACCTCCCCCTCCCTTCCCCTCCCTTCCTCCCTCCCTCCCTTCCTCCCTCCCTCTCTCTTCACCTCCACCTCCCTCTCTCCCCCCTGGCCTCGACCATGTATCTTGATCTCATACCTAACCAGTCACCAACAATTACCAGCTCAACGCAAGCACACACACACACACACACACAAAACTATCTTCTCTCCCTCACACACACACACACCACTATTCCATAGCATTAGCCCTCCTCATCGCCCCAATAATTTCTCAGCGGGCGGTGGGACGATACCTGCCATCGCCGACACAGGTGGGGGGGGGGTCATTTGTATAACGGAAGGGGGTCATGGGTGGATGAGGGGGAGGGGAAGGGTGCGATGAGGGTTTAATGACTCGTCCCAGCCAATTTTCAGCCCATGGCTTCTCTTTGTGGGAAAATTAGGTTTGTAGTTAATGTAGCAGGGAGGGAGGGAGGCAGGGGGGGGGGGGGGGGGGGGGGGCTTTCTCTGATCCTGGGGGTGGAGGAAAGGAGGGAGGGAGAGAAAGAGAGGAAGAGAGAGAGAGAGAGAGAGAGAGAGAGAGAGAGAGAGAGAGAGAGAGAGAGAGAGAGAGAGAGAGAGAGAGAGAGAGAGAGAGAGAGAGAGAGAGAGAGAGAGAGAGAGAGAGAGAGAGAGAGAGAGACCATTAAGGAAGAGGGTTCTAGAACCTATATGCCCAAGCTTCAATATTTCTATTATCGTCACATAGCCTTCATCTACACCAGGACACGTCTGGGGAAATGCTTTAATGCAGGAAGAGTCATTGAAGATGTGTGTGAGAGAGAGAGAGAGAACAAACACACACACAACAACAAACAAGCACACACACCCACACCCACACACACACACACACACACACACACATACACACATAAACATATGCACATATACAAGCACAAAGGCATACACACACAAACACAAGCACAAGCACACATACACAAAAACACACAAACACTCTCCCTATCTCTCCCTCCCTCTCCCACCATCCCTCCATCCCTCCCTCCATCCCTCCTCCCCCTACTCTTTCCTTCATGTTTTTTAATTTGTTTCATCTCCCCCATCTTTCATTGCTGCAATCAATAACCATTTGACTGTGTGCCGATGTAAATAGCCAAATCTGACATTTAGAGGATATAAAACAACGGGCTCTCGATATAATCACAGCAATGGGAATCAAATGCTCACCGCAATCCATAACCTTAATACAAAATGCCCTACTTTAGAAGTATGAACGGGGAAGGGAAGACCAGTGGGGAGTATGGCAGTGTAACAGCCAATGAGAAGACCAGTGGGGAGTATGGCAGTGTAACAGCCAATGAGAAGACCAGTGGGGAGTATGGCAGTGTAACAGCCAATGAGAAGACCAGTGGGGAGTATGGCAGTGTAACAGCCAATGAGAAGACCAGTGGGGAGTATGGCAGTGTAACAGCCAATGAGAAGACCAGTGGGGAGTATGGCAGTATAACAGCCAATGAGAAGACCAGTGGGGAGTATGGCAGTGTAAGGGCCAATGAGAAGACCAGTGGGGAGTATGGCAGTATAACAGCCATACGTACATGCACGTGTGTATGAGAGAGTTTGTGTGTGAGTGAGTCAGCTGCTTGCCCCACAAGTGGGTATCCCTGCCGAGCCATGCCAGTATGTGATCCAGCCTTTTTGCCTGGTAGTGATGATGGTACTACTATTGGTCCTGTGTCCCTCTCTCCATCTGGTCTGACCCTGGTAGTGATGATGGTACTACTATTGGTCCTGTGTCCCTCTCTCCATCTGGTCTGACCCTGGTAGTGATGATGGTACTACTATTGGTCCTGTGCCCCTCTCTCCATCTGGTCTGATCCTGGTAGTGATGATGGTACTGCTATTGGTCCTGTGCCCCTCTCTCCATCTGGTCTGACCCTGGTAGTGATGATGGTACTACTATTGGTCCTGTGCCCCTCTCTCTATCTGGTCTGACCCTGGTAGTGATGGTGGTACTGCTATTGGTCCTGTGCCCCTCTCTCCATCTGTTCTGACCCTGGTAGTGATGATGGTCCTACTATTGTTCCTGTGCCCCTCCCCCTCGATCTGACCCAGGCCTATCGCTCCACTAATGCCAGTTGACACTGCCAGACCTCAGGCCCCTCAGCCCTTTCCTCCACACGCTATAGTCCCCAACCAGCCCCCACAGGCCCTCAATGTGAAACCCTGACCCAGCTACTGCGCCTCCCTGGGGGGGATAGGATGGAGGCTCTAACCCCTGTCAGACTACCATGACCCACTATGATTCACCGCATGCACACATATCCCGGTCACAGCCCCCAAGAATCTTCCACTGGTCCTGTGGCCCTTGTTAAGGTCAACAGCATCATGAACTTTACCCAGTACCACTACGATTTTGCCAAAAACCTGGTTGCCTCTGGCAGGAGGCTGAAACATAGCCGCAAGTGGATCTTCCATCAAGACAATAACCCCAAGCACACATATCCACAAATAAATGGTTAATTGGCCACAAAATCTGGAAGAATTCTGTATGGAAGAATGGTCTAAGATCCCTACCAATGTGTTCTCCAACTCATAAAACATTTTAGAAAAATGCTCAGTGCCATTATCCGTAAAAGGTGAGTTATTGAATGGTATTGAAAACACTTTTGAGAAATAATGTATTACTTGTTAAACAAAATCTCTTTCCGACAGACAAATCTGGGTTTGGCGGATGCCAGGAGAACGCTACCTGCCCCAATGCATAGTGCCAACTGTAAAGTTTGGTGGAGGAGGAATAATGGTCTGGGGCTGTTTTTCATGGTTCGGGCTAGGCCCCTTAGTTCCAGTGAAGGGAAATTGTAACGCTACAGCATACAATAACATTCTAGACGATTCTGTGCTTCCAACTTTGTGGCAACAGTTTGGGAAATACCTTTCCTGTTTCAGCATGACAATGCCCCATGCACAAAGCGAGATCCATACAGAAATGGTTTGTCGAGATTGGTGTGGAAGAACTTGACTGGCCTGCACAGAGCCCTGACCTCAACCCTATATAACACCTTTGGGATGAATTGGAACTCCGACTGTGAGCCAGGCCTAATCACCCAACATCAGTGCCCAACTTCACTAATGCTCTTGTGGCTGAATGGAAGCATGTCCCCACAGCAATTTTCCAACATCTAGTAGAAAGCCTTCCCAGAAGAGTGGAGGCTGTTATAGCAGCAAAGGGGGGACCAACTCCACATTAATGTTCACGATTTTGGAATGAGATGTTCGACGAGCAGGTCTCCACATACTTTTGGTCATGTAGTGTATCAAGGGGTTTCAATAATTTCAGACCCCACTGTACATATACAGTGCCTTTGGAAAGTACAGTATTCAGATCCCTTGACTTTTTCACATTTTGTTACGTTATAGCCTTATTCTAAAATTGATTAAATAGTTTTTTCCCTCATTAATCTACACACAATACCCCATAATGACAAAGCAAAAACAAGTTTGTAGAAATGTTTCCAATTGATTAAAAATGAAAAAATGAAATATCACATTTACATAAGTATTCAGACCCTTTACTCAGTACTTTTTAATAATATAATATGCCATTTAGCAGACGCTTTTATCCAAAGCGACTTACACTCATGTGTGCATATATTTTTACGTATGGGTGGTCCCAGGGATCGAACCCACTACCCTGGCGTTACAAGGGCCATGCTCTACCAATTGAGCTACAGAGGACCACTGCCAAAAGTACTTTGTTGAAGCACCTTTGGCAGCGATTACCGCTTTGAGTCTTCTTGGGTATAACGCTACAAGCTTGGCACACCTGTATTTGGGGAGTTTCTCCCATTCTTCTTTGCAGGTCCTCTCAAGCTCTGTCAGGTCGGATGGGGAGCGTTGCTGCACAGCTATTTTCAGGTCTCTTCAGAAATGTTCGATCGTGGCTGGGCCATTCAAGGACATTCAGAGACCCGAAATACTCCTGCGTTGTTTTGGCTGTGTGTTTAGGGTCGTTGTCCTGTTGGAAGGTGAACCTTCGCCCCTGTCTGAGGTCCTGAGCGCTCTGGAGCAGGTTTTCATTAAGGATCTCTCTGTACTTTGCTCCGTTCATCTTTGCCTTGATCCTGACTAGTCTTCCAGTCCCTGCCGTTGAAAAACATCCCCACAGCATGATGCTGCCACCACCATGCTTCACTGTAGGGATGGTGCCAGGTTTCCTCCAGACGTGACGCTTGGCATTCAGGCCAAAGAGTTCAATGTTGGTTTCATCAGACCAGAGAATCTTGTTTCTCATGGTCTGAGAGTCTTTAGGTGCCTTTTGGCAAACTCCAAGCTGGCTGACATGTGCCTTTTACTGAGGAGTGGCTTCCATCTGGCCACTCTACCATAAAGGCCTGATTGGTGGACTGCTGCAGAGATGGTTGTCCTTCTGTCAGAGTGACAATCAGGTTCTTGGTCACCTCCCTGACCAAGGCCCTTCTCTGCCGACTGCTCAGTTTGGCCGGGCGGCCAGCTCTAGGAAGAGTCTTGGTGGTTCCAAACTTCCATTTAACAATAATGAAGGCCACTGTGTTCTTGGGTACCGTCAATGCTGCAGAAATTTTTTGGTACCCTTCCCCAGATCTGTGCCCCGACACAATCTTGTCTCGGAGCTCTCCCGACAATTCCTTCGACCTCATGGCTTAGTTTTTGCTCTGACATGCACTGTCAACTGTATATATAACTTATATAGACAGGTGTGTGCCTTTCCAAATCATGTCCAATCAATTAAATATACCACAGGTGGACTCCAATCAAGTTGTAGAAACATCTCAAGGATGATCAATGGAAACAGGATGCACCTGAGCTCAATTTCGAGTCTCATAGCAAAGGGTCTGAATACTTATATAAATAAGGTATTTCAGATATTCTTATTTTTATATACATTTTAAAAAATATATATGGGTTATTGTGTGTAGATTGCTGTGGATATATATATTTTTACATCCATTTTAGAAGAAGGCTGTAACGTAACAAAATGTGGAAAAAGTCAAGGGGTCTGAATACTTTCCGAAGGCACTGTACGTCAATCTGCATCAAGCAAATCAAACATTGCTTTGAATCTCAGTGAAAGTTGAGTCTGCTGAAGATCCGAGACAAACTCGATTGGAAAAAAGGATAAAGAGTTTTTAGTGTAAGGGTTGAGCTTTGATCAGGTGTGTGCCCGTCCATTCAACACAGCAGCTAAGAAGACATGGAGGGAGGGAGGGAGAGAGAGAGAGAGAGAGAGAGAGAGAGAGAGAGAGAGAGAGAGAGAGAGAGAGAGAGAGAGAGAGAGAGAGAGAGAGAGAGAGAGAGAGAGAGAGAGAGAAAGAAAGAAAGAAAGAAAGAAAGAAAGAAAGAAAGAAAGAAAGAAAGAAAGGAGGGAGGGTGTGTGTGTGTGAGGGTGTGTGTGTGCACGTGGCTATACAGTGTGTTGTGTGTTTCTCTATCCGTGTGTGTTTTACTCTGCTCACACTATTAAATCAACTAGCATATTTGAATGCCTACAGGAGCAGTGCTGTTGTGTTTTTGAGTCAGCACTCTCTGTTGTTAATCTGTCCCTCTATCATCTCTGTTCTTCCCTGTCCTTTATGAAGTCCACTGTGTCCACTCTGTCCAGGTACCAACAGACCAACCCTGACATTTCTGCCTGGCCTCCGCTGGCCGCCACACGATCCATAATTATGAAATGAAATGAATTAGCGTCTGGCGGTGGTGGCAGCGTCTTAACAGAGTAATGGTTATTGAGAGCTGGGTAATATTCAACTCAATGGTTTGTGAGTAATGCTTCCGTCAGGAAAGGCCTTCGTCTCCTCCTCCAAGGGTGCGTCCCAAACGACACCCTATTTCCTATTTCGTGCACTAGGGCTCATAGGGCTCTGGTCAAAAGTAGTAACCTATATAGGAAATAGGGTGCCATTTAAAGCCGGGTACATTAAAGAGCGGACCCCTGTGATGTAGTGGTGTCCTGCTGTATACTGACGGGAGGTGTGTGTGTTTCTGTGTGTGTGTTTGTGTGTGTGTGTGTGTGTGTGTATGTGTGTGTGTGTGTGTGTGTGTGTGTTTCTGTGTGTGTGTTTCTGTGTGTGTGTGTTTGTGTGTGTGTGTGTGTGTGTGTGTGTGTGTGTGTGTGTGTGTGTGTGTGTGTGTGTGTGTGTGTGTGTGTGTGTGTGTGTGTGTGTGTGTGTGTGTGTGTGTGTGTGTGTGTGTGTTAGAGCTGGCTGAGCTACACCACAGCAGACAGGGAGGTGCCTCTGGGAAAACTAAACAAATATTAGGATAAAAATGATTTGGTCTCACAATGTTACACTAAATTCACCCAGCTAGCGCCTAACATTCTGAGAACCATATGTTTCTTAGAGCTTGGTGAGAGCGTTGTTGTCCTATGATTCTTTTGCATACAACATTCCCACAACTTCCTGGGAATGTTGCAGGATAGTTGCTTGGCTTTGGAACATTCTCTTCACATTTAAGGAACTTTACCAAAAATCTAAATTTTCTTGGTATATCAATAATTTAACAGAATATTTACTAAAACATGGTTACATTTAATTAAAATTTTGGTAATGTTTTAGGAATGTTCTCCAACTGGTTTGACAATGGAAATGTTCTCAAATAGTTCCGAAAACGTTAAGAAACATTCCTATGTGGGAATTTCAGTACTTCAGCATAACGTTTCCTACAGGTTTACTCATGGTTCTATTTAAAGTCATATTATCCAATTGTTCTGAGAACGTTAAGAAAACTTTCCATGAAAACCACAAGACACCTCAGAGAACATATACATTCCATTCTCAGCATCAACACAACGGCTCTCTATGCTCTATCTTGTGTGTTCAGGTGTGTTGGCCACGCCCACTAATTGGCCACACCTGATCTTAATGAGTGCTTGTTTCCATTGAAATGGGGTCCGTTTGAATAGACCCAAATTAACAGCTTTCTATGTGTAAAAACACATAGCATGCTGGCTCTATACTGGTGGCGCAGTGGACTATTCCATGGATAGAGAACAGAAGATCATAGGTTTGAATCTCACTGATGCTGTGTCACAATACATGTGTGCATGAATAATGCCTAAGGAACTGAATTTCCGTGTGTCATATCTGTACTTTGGAGTAAAAAAAAAGTTAACCTTAAATAAGATAAACGTCTTATTGAAACTTTTAAGGAAGTTATTCATAAACTTCCAAATACCTCCAAAAATGGCTGATAAACGCCTAAATTGGAACACAGTGGCTGTACAGAAACATTCTATACATGACGTGAGAGCTCTGGCTCTACTATTCACAGCACCGTATGAGTTGTGACTGAGAGCTGTTCTGAACTTAATACGTTTCCCCCATCCCTCCCTCTAATTGGGCTACTTTTGCATTTTTTTGTTTGTTTTCTGAGTGAGGGAAATGCTGTAAATTAAGAGGACTCTATGTATTTTTGAAAAGATGAGACGTTGAGGATTATAATAAATACCGCTTTGATGTCATACAAGCAAGTCAAACACCCGGGACTCCAAATGGGCACTTCACATTTCCATATCATAAAACTCATGTCATATACAGTGTCAACGTTTATGATCACTAGGTTTGATGTAGAGTTACAAAATGACATGGTGTCATACCCTGGGTTGTTCTGTGATGAAAATTCGTCACGGCACACACATCTGAATGCACTCATGACTCCTTTCTATGCACACCAGAATTATCATCTGTTTCCCTGAATTGCAATGTGAAAGACTGAAACTGTAATATCGTATTTTATAACTTAGCTAGTCATGTTGGCAATAGAACAGGCTTTCAAATTATGCCCACCTGACCCAGATTGGGATTTATAATGGACAGGTTTTGGAATGTGTAAACAACAACAGTAATTGTGTAAAGGCGGGATGCAGGGTTGTGTTCCAAACAAAACAACAACAGTAATTGTGTAAAGGCGGGATGCAGGGTTGTGTTCCAAACAAAACAACTACAGTAATTGTGTAAAGGCGGGATGCAGGGTTGTGTTACAAACAAAACAACTACAGTAATTGTGTAAAGGCGGGATGCAGGGTTGTGTTACAAACAAAACAACTACAGTAATTGTGTAAAGGCGGGGATGCAGGGTTGTGTTCCAAACAAAACAACAACAGTAATTGTGTAAAGGCGGGATGCAGGGTTGTGTTCCAAACAAAACAACTACAGTAATTGTGTAAAGGCGGGGATGCAGGGTTGTGTTCCAAACAAAACAACAACAGTAATTGTGTAAAGGCGGGATGCAGGGTTGTGTTCCAAACAAAACAACTACAGTAATTGTGTAAAGGCGGGATGCAGGGTTGTGTTCCAAACAAAACAACTACAGTAATTGTGTAAAGGCGGGGATGCAGGGTTGTGTTCCAAACAAAACAACAACAAATGTGCTGCTGTAGTTCCTCAACGACACAGCTAGGAGAGCTCAAAAAAGCACCTTATAGTGGAAAACTCTTCTTTGAGTCATAAAAGTGCAGTGAATGACTTAGGAACTGAGCACACTTTGGAGAGGTGTGTGGCCCCTTGGAGACACCAGTAAGTCCTCTCACTCAAACACTTGTAAAAAAAGAACCTATAAAGAACCTATAATTTCCATTCTCAGAGTGTTGATAAAACCTCCCAGGAAAACCTCCAAGGAACCAGAGTAAAAGATTCTCAGAACTTCCCTGCAACTCAAAAATAAATCTTCCCAGAACAGGTGACATATTCACTTCTGTTCTCACAATATTTAAAAAAGATTCAGTTGGCCTCCCGGGTGGTGCAACGGTCTAAGGCACTGCATCGCAGTGCTTGAGGTGTCACTACGGACCCGGGTTCGATCCCAGGCTGTGTCACAACTGGCCATGACCGGGAGTCCCATAGGGTGGTGCACAATTGGCCCAGCGTCATGAGGGTTGGGCCGGGGAGACTTTACTTGGCTCATCGTGCTCTTGTGGCAGGTCAGGCGCCTGCTGACTTTCGTCGTCAGTTGAATGATGGTTCCTCCAACACATTGGTGTGGGTGGGTGTTAAGAAGCGTGGTTTGGTGGGTCATGTTTCGGAGGATGCATGACTTGACCTTCACCTCTCCTGAGCCCGTTGGGGAGTTGCAGTGATGAGACAAGATTGTAATTGGATATCACGAAAAAGGGGCAAAAAAAATAATAATATATATATATATATATATATATATAATAATAACAATATGGATTTGTTCTCACAACCAATGTGAAACCAAAAACATACGTTTCAAGGAACCAAATGTGCTAGCTGCGAACCCTGTACCCCCAGACAAGAAAGGAAACATCTCTGATACCAGGACTACAATGGTGGCACACAGACATCTCTCTTCTCTCCCTCCCTCCTTCCCTCTCTCCCTTTGGGCTGAGTCTCTTAAATGCTTCCCAAGCCACAGAAAGCCTGCACCCCGAATGGCACCATATTCCCTATTTAGTGCACTACTTTTGACCAGGCCCCATGAGGCTCTATATAGGGAATAAGGTGTCATTTAGAATACAGCAAGAGAAGAAAATAAAGAAATACATTTCTCTATTGACTATGTAAAGCCATCGCCAGCTACAGGGAGAAGAGGGGTAGAAAAACTTGGGGATGATAAAATAATATCACAAGTTGAAATTCCTCTTGTAGTTGGACCAGACAACTCTGTACCGCAAGATGCCAACATGAGAGTGTTGTGGCGGTGTCTGGTCTAGCGGTAGTTCTCCAGACTAGGTGTCCCTCTACCCCTTTTTTAGAGGTTTAAATCCTGTCTCAGTCGTTCATCTCTGTCTCCATCTGACTTTCATTTGATCAATTATGAAATTCGGAATGAGAGAGGGAGACAGCGGGACATTCCTATTAAAATTGCATATCTATTTGATACGAAAAATAATATTGAATATCAGCTATATAAAAACAACAACAACAACAACTGGAGACAGTATCTTCTATGGCCTCTCTCCAGTCTCCATCTCTATAGCATCAGACCTCTTTCTTTCTTTCTTTCTTTCTTTCTTTCTTTCTTTCTTTCTTTCTTTCTTTCTTTCTTTCTTTCTTTCTTTCTTTCTTTCTTTCTTTCTTTCTTTCTTTCTTTCTTTCTTTCTTTCTTTCTTTCTTTCTTTCTTCCCTCCCTCCCACCATACATCCATCTTCAGCCTCTTTCACTCTATCAGAGTGTCTGACGTGACAGGACAGGGGGGATAGATGGATGTTTAGTATTGCTTACAGTGGGTTGTCCTAGATACAGAGGGTGATACGGTGGCTTGAGGTACTGTCTGGAGAAGTGGGGGTGACAAGAGGGGGAGGAGAGGGGAGGAGAGGAGGTGGAGAGGAGGGAGGAGAGGAGTTGGAGAGGAGGTGGAGAGGAGGTGGAGAGGAGGGGGGAGAGGAGGTGGAGAGGATGTGGAGAGGGTGGAGGAGAGGGGGAGGAGAGGAAGGAGGAGAGCAGGTGCTTGTTCCCATCCGAGCTGACACCGCTGACAGATAACTGTGTGTGTGTGTGTGTGTGTGTGTGTATGTGTGTGTATGTGTGAGTGTGTGTATGTGTGTATGTGTGTGTGTATGTGTATGTGTGTATGTGTGTGTGTGTGTATGTGTATGTGTGTATGTGTGTGTGTGTGTGTGTGTGTGTGTGTGTGTGTGTGTGTGTGTGTGTGTGTGTGTATGTGTGAGTGTGTGTATGTGTGTATGTGTGTGTGTATGTGTATGTGTGTATGTGTGTGTGTGTATGTGTATGTGTGTATGTGTGTGTGTGTGTGTGTGTGTGTGTGTGTGTGTGTGTGTGTATGTGTGTGTGTGTGTGTGTGTGTGTGTGTGTGTGTGTGTGTGTGTGTGTGTGTGTGTGTGTGTGTGTGTGTGTGTGTGTGTGTGTGTGTGTGTATGTGTGTGTGTGTGCACACTTCAGGGGGAATACGTAAGTAAGGTGGGGAATGAAAGATAGATAATGTCACATTTTAACAGGTGGGCCTGAGTAGAAAGGAGAGACGGAGGAGCAGAGGGAGGAGGGGAAGATGGATGAGAGAGGGATGGAGAATATGAAAGGAGTTTAGGAGTCGTGAGACGTGGCTTAATGGGAGGAGAAGGAGGTGGAGACGTAGGAGGATGACGGGAGAGGGGGCAGAAGTAGGAGGAGGGGGAGGAGAGGGCTGTGGGGAGTTTAGAGGGAGGGAGGAGAGGGCATTGGCGAGTTGAGAGGGAGGGAGGAGAGGGCTGTGGGGAGTTTAGAGGGAGGGAGGAGAGGGCAGTGGGGAGTTTAGAGGGAGGGAGGAGAGGGCATTGGGGAGTTGAGAGGGAGGGAGGAGAGGGCAGTGGGGAGTTTAGAGGGAGGGAGGAGAGGGCAGTGGGGAGTTTAGAGGGAGGGAGGAGAGGGCAGTGGGGAGTTTAGAGGGAGGGAGGAGAGGGCTGTGGGGAGTTGAGAGGGAGGGAGGAGAGGGCTGTGGGGAGTTTAGAGGGAGGTGGAAGATGCAGTAAATCAAGAATAGGATGTCTAATAATTGCTATCTATGTCCTGTTGTGTGTGTGTTTGTGTGTGTTTGTGTGTGTATGTGTGTGCGTGTACAAACTTGAGTGTGTCCTCCCTACATTTAATATTCAGGGTGGTAACTGGTGGAAATTGCAGATCTGCATCATGTACCCTCTTGTCTGTGGCTCAGCTGTCTGCATTCGCACAGAGGAGAGAGAGGAGAGGAGAGGAGAGGAGAGGAGAGGAGAGGAGAGGAGAGGAGAGGAGAGGAGAGGAGAGGAGAGGAGAGGAGAGGAGAGGAGAGGAGCAGAAAGGAGGGATATGAGAAAGAGGAGGGAGAAGGGAATTAGAGTTGCAGTAAATCTGCTAACCCCATACCACCAGACCCAGCTCCCGGCTGAGAGAGAGAGAGGGGAGGAAGGGGAGATTGTGGTATCACACCAGCACTAACTCTAACATGCATGCATGAATGGCATAATGGCCATATGTTAGCCCCCACAGCTAATTACATGTATATACATATGGAAATGGAGCAAGAGAGAGAGAGAGAGAGAGAGAGAGAGAGAGAGAGAGAGAGAGAGAGAGAGAGAGAGAGAGAGAGAGAGAGAGAGAGAGAGAGAGAGAGAGAGAGAGAGAGAGAGAGAGAGAGAGAGAGGGAGGGAGACACGTGACTGGGCTCATAATATGAGTGCTAGGCTAATCAAGCTCACCAGCACTATTGGAATACCTGCAAATTAAGACTTTGACCAGTGAGTGAAAGGATCTATATTGTCACTTAGGCCAAGTTTGTGCTGTTAACTCTTCATGTAACACACTGTATTCAATTAACAATAGGCACTGTTGTTTGGCCCCTTGGCATAGACCCATCCGCGGGGCCGGACGGTATTCCAGGGCGCGTTTTCAGAGCATGCGCAGAACAGCTGGCAGGCGTATTCAACCTCTCCTTGTCCCAGTCTGTAATCCCCACATCTTAAGCTGACCACCATCATACCTGTTCCCAAGAACTCTAAGGCTTCATGCTACAATGACTACCGCCCTGTAGCACTCACATCTGTATTCATGAAATGCTTTCAAAGGCTGGTTAAACATCAACTCCATCATCCCAGACACCCTAGACCCATTCCAATTTGCATAGCGCTCCAACAGATCCATAGACGACGCAATCTCAATTACACTCCACACTGACCTCACCCACCTAGATAAGAGGAACACCTACAGTGGGGAAAAAAAGTATTTAGTCAGCCACCAATTGTGCAAGTTCTCCCACTTAAAAAGATGAGAGAGGCCTGTAATTTTCATCATAGGTACACATCAACTATGACAGACAAATTGAGAAAAAAAAATCCAGAAAATCACATTGTAGGATTTTTAATGAATTTATTTGCAAATTATGGTGGAAAATAAGTATTTGGTCAGCTACAAACAAGCAAGATTTCTGGCTCTCACAGACCTGTAACTTCTTCTTTAAGAGGCTCCTCTGTCCTCCACTCGTTACCTGTATTAATGGCACCTGTTTGAACTTGTTATCAGTATAAAAGACACCTGTCCACAACCTCAAACAGTCACACTCCAAACTCCACTATGGCCAAGACCAAAGAGCTGTCAAAGGACACCAGAAACAAAATTGTAGACCTGCACCAGGCTGGGAAGACTGAATCTGCAATAGGTAAGCAGCTTGGTTTGAAGAAATCAACTGTGGGAGCAATTATTAGGAAATGGAAGACATACAAGACCACTGATAATCTCCCTCGATCTGGGGCTCCACGCAAGATCTCACCCCGTGGGGTCAAAATGATCACAAGAATGGTGAGCAAAAATCCCAGAACCACACGGGGGGACCTAGTGAATGACCTGCAGAGAGCTGGGACCAAAGTAACAAAGCCTACCATCAGTAACACACTACGCCGCCAGGGACTCAAATCCTGCAGTGCAGACGTGTCCCCCTGCTTAAGCCAGTACATATCCAGGCCCGTCTGAAGTTTGCTAGAGTGCATTTGGATGATCCAGAAGAGGATTGGGAGAATGTCAGATGAAACCAAAATATAACTTTTTGGTAAAAACTCAACTCGTCGTTTTGGAGGACAAAGAATGCTGAGTTGCATCCAAAGAACACCATACCCACTGTGAAGCATGGGGGTGGAAACATCATGCTTTGGGGCTGTTTTTCTGCAAAGGGACCAGGACGACTGATCCGTGTAAAGGAAAGAATGAATGGGGCCATGTATCGTGAGATTTTGAGTGAAAACCTCCTTCCATCAGCAAGGGCATTGAAGATGAAATGTGGCTGGGTCTTTCAGCATGACAATGATCCCAAACACACCGCCCGGGCAACGAAGGAGTGGCTTCGTAAGAAGCATTTCAAGGTCCTGGAGTGGCCTAGCCAGTCTCCAGATCTCAACCCCATAGAAAATCTTTGGAGGGAGTTGAAAGTCTGTGTTGCCCAGCGACAGCCCCAAAACATCACTGCTCTAGAGGAGATCTGCATGGAGGAATGGGCCAAAATACCAGCAACAGTGTGTGAAAACCTTGTGAAGACTTACAGAAAATGTTTGACCTGTGTCATTGCCAACAAAGGGTATATAACAAAGTATTGAGAAACTTTTGTTATTGACCAAATACTTATTTTCCACCATAATTTGCAAATAAATTCATTAAAAATCCTACAATGTGATTTTCTAGATATTCTTTCCTCATTTTGTCTGTCATAGTTGACATGTACCTATGATGAAAATTACAGGCCTCTCTCATCTTTTTAAGTGGGAGAACTTGCACAATTGGTGGCTGACTAAATACTTTTTTTCCCCACTGTATATGAGAATGCTGTTCATTGACTACAGCTCAGCGTTCAACACCATTGTCCACTCCAAGCTTGTCACCAAGCTAAGGTCCCTGGAACTGAACACCTCCCTCTGCAGCTGGATCCTGGACTTCTTGACAGGCCGACCCCAGGTGGTGAGGGTAGGCAACATCACCTCCGCCATGCTGACCCTCAACACAGGGGCCCCACAGGGATGTGTGCTTAGTCCCTTCCTGTACTCCCTGTTCACCCACGACTACATGGCCACGCATGACTCCAACACCATCATCAAGTTTGCTGACGACACGACAGTGGTAGGCCTGATCACAGGCGACAATGAGACAGCCTACAGGGAGGAGGTCAGTGACCTGGCAGTGTGGTCAACAACCTCTCCCTCAATGTCAGTAAGCCCAAGGAGCAGATCTTGACCTACAGGAAACGGGGAGCGAGCACACTCCTTCCACATAAACAGGGCTGCAGTAGAGCAGGTCGAGAGCTTCAATTTCCTCAGTGTCCAAATCACTAAGGACTTAAAATGGTCCTCACACACACAGTTGTGTAGAAGGCACGACGGCGCCTCGTCCCCCTCAGGAAGGAGATTATAACGGTTTGGCATGGGCCCTCAAATCCTCAAAACGTTCAACAGCTGCACAATTATTATTTTTTGATTATTTTATTTTTTAAATAAACAATACAAAGATCACACCTGCCCAGACCCACTAGCACACACCCCCATCTCCAACGCCCGCATCACTCTGCCACATGGCATGAAACTGCACCATTTTGTTTCTCTCCGTAGCCCACGCACAATCAATATTTAAATAATGAATCATTTCATTTTTTCATTGTGTCAATGATTGACTTCCAAATTTTTTGTATACGTTTTTTCAAGATGAGCGATGAAAAGAAAATTGTCCAGCCCATTGGGTATCTCATTACACCCCCATATGCCATGTTGAAATATGCAGACAGACGGATTAAAAGTATGTTTATTGTAATAGTTCTGAAAACCAACTTTCTAGCTCCACCCACAACTTCCAGACTTTATAGCATTCCCAGAAAGCATGGATTATTGAGTGATTATTTGTTTGACACTTGAGACATGACTCTGCCGTTGTGCAGTAGAATTTGTGAATTTTGTCTCTAGTATAATACATTCTATACATTAGTCTATACTGGATCAAGCGTACATTTTAGTTAACTGTAATTTAGTTAGTTATGCTCCAACACTCCCTCCATCTTGTGCCAACATCAGCTCTTTTTATGTCTTGGTTCCAATAGTTTATATTTTTTTATATGAGATTGTCAGTTGGATATGTTCTCTGCAAGGTTTTGTATATCTTCCCTATCATATGAACATCATTTTCTGACTCAAATAAGATTCCCTCAAGGTTGCTCTGCTGCCCAAAATATTTCAAATAAAAATTGTCATGTGTAACTTTTAAGTTACATGTATTTGAAACTATCTACATTGGTCTGTCCAAAATTACGTTTTAATTTTGTCATGTAAATAAATTTATTTCCTGTTACCAAGTCATTTACGGTTTCTATGCCTTTAGTGTTCCATATGGATTTATCAGTGAATTCTAAAAAGCTGTCCAAGGATTGTTCCATAAGGTTGTGTTTTTAGGGAGTGATATTGGTTCTTGTAGAATACGTTTCATTTTCTTCCATATTGTGTTCTTAACTATGAAGTTGTTAATGTTCTTAGCTTTATCCGTTGAAAATAGACAAAAAGATTCTGGGGACGAGCATGTGCATCTTCAATATGAACCCATTGTTCCTCTTTAGCGCATTTAACTATATGTCACAAGTAAAAGCCTTGGGTAGCGAGTTGATACAATTCCAAGTCTGGAAGGTTAAAACCATCCTCAGTCTTAGGAAGATGTAAAACTTTTATTTTGATTGTATGCATTTTATTTGCCCATATAATGTCTGTCATGACCGAGTATACTTTTTTAAAGAATGTTTTCAGTGGGGTAATTTTTATTACTGAAAATAAATACAAAAGCTTTGGCAGACATGCCATTCTAAAGAGGTATATTCTACCTGTAAGATTTATAGGAAGATTATTCAATTTAATTAGATTATATTGTTGAGTAATGTAATAAAGTTATCTTTATGTATTTGTTGTTTGTTTTCACTAATTAGTATCCTAAGTATTTAATATTTTTTGTGGTCCACTTAAAGGAGATAGTGAGTTATTGTTTTTCTTTTTAATATTGCCAATATTTAGTTTTTTTCCCATATTTTTAAATATTATATCCTGAGATTTGAGTATTCAGAAAATATTTTTTGCAAAAGGGCAACTGACTTTTCAATATTGGTCAGGTATATCAGGAGATCATCTACAAATAAGTTTAGTTTATATTAATCTTTACCAATACTGATACATGTTACATTTGGATCCTGTCTAATTCTTTCTGCAAGCAGTTCAATTACCAGCGCAAACAGGAGTGGGGAGAGGGGACATCCCTGTCTTGTGCCCCTTTCTAAAGCAATTTAATCAGATAATGTATTATTTGTGTACAGTGCATTCGGAAAGTATTCAGACCCCTTCACTTTTACCACCATTTCTTACGTTACAGCCTTATTCTAAAATTGATTAAATCGTTTTTTCCCCTCATCAATCTACACACAATACCCCATAATGACAAAGCAAAAACAGGTTTGTAAAAATGTTTGCAAATGTATAAAATATAAACAACTGAAATATAACATTTACATAAGTATTCAAACCCTTTACTCAGTACTTTGCTGAAGCACATTTACATTTACAGCACCTTTGGCAGCGATTACAGCCTTGAGTCTTCTTGGGTATGACGCTACAGGCTTGGCACACCTGTATTTGGGGAGTTTCAGATCCTCTCAAGCTGATCCTCTCAAGCTCTGTCAGGTTGGATGGGGAGTGTCACTGCACAGCTATTTTCAGGTCTCTCCAGAGATGTTTGATCAGGTTAAAGTCTGGGCTCTGGCTGGGCCACTCAAGGACATTCAGAGACTTGTCCTGAAGCCACTCCTGCGTTGTCTTGGCTGTGTGCTTAGGGTCGTTGTCCTGTTGGAAGGTGAACCCCAGTCTGAGGTCCTGAGCGCTCTGGAGCAGGTTTTCTGTACTTTGCTTCATTCATATTTGCCTCGATCCTGACTAGTCTCTCAGTCACTGTCATTGAAGAAATCCCCACAGCACGATGCTGCCACCACCATGCTTCACCGTAGGGATTGTGCCAGGTTTCCTCCAGATGTGACGCTTGTCATTCAGGCCAAATAGTTCAATCTTGGTTTCATCAGACCAGAAAATCTTGTTTCTCATGGTCATGGCTGTCATGTGCCTTTTACTGAGGAGTGGCTTCCGTCTGGGCACTCTACCATAAAGGCCTGATTGGTGGAGTGCTGCAGAGATGGTTGTCCTTCTGGAAGGTTCTGCCATCTCCACAGAGGAACTCTTGAGTTCTGTCAGAGTGACCATCGGGTTCTTGGTCACCTCTCTGACCAAGGCCCTTCTCCCCCGATTGCTCAGTTTGGCCGGGTGGCCAGCTCTAGGAAGAGTCTTGGTGGTTCCAAACTTCTTCCATTTAACAATGATGAAGGCCACTGTGTTCTTGGGGACCTTCAATGCTGCAGACATTTTTTTGGACCCTTCCCCAGATCTGTGCCTCAACACAATCCTGTCTTGGAGTTCTACAGACAATTCCTACGACCTCATGGCTGGGTTTTTTCTCTGACATGCACTGTCAACTGTGGGACCTTATTTAGACAGGTGTGTGCCTTTCCAAATCATGTCCAATCAATTTAATTTACCACAGGTGGACTCCAATCAAGTTGTAGAAACATCTCAATGATGATCAATGGAAACAGGATGCACCTGAGCTCAATTTCGAGTCTCATAGCAAAACCACATGTGCTGTATAATTAAGTCCTGGACTAGTAGCTTTAATGGAGATTCTTCATCTGAAATCCTTTTTATGACTAAGATGATTCTGGAACTGGGGAAACGGCCCATGTTGTCTACATTTGATCATCTCTGTCTCAATTCAATTCAAATGGCTTTATTGGCATGGGAATCATATGTTTACATTGCCAAAGTAAGTGAAATAGATAATAAACAAAAGTGAAATAAACAATCAATATTAACAGTAAACATTACACTCACAAAAGTTCCAAAGGAATAGAGACATTTCAAATGTCATATTATTTGACTGACAGGGGCTTCATGTGGCCCCTCCCTGTGTGGGGCTGGAGCCTAATGAAGAGACAGAGTAGGAAGGAGCCAGAACACATACACACGGACGTACACGAACACACACACACAGGACATCAGATACTGACAGGAAAATGTGTTCGACTAGAGACTAGGGGTCAGAGGACCATGTCAGTGAATGTGTGTGTGTGTGGCACAATAGATTGCAGAAAGATGAATGAACTGTATGAGCTACCCAAAGGACAGGACTGAAGTCTGTAGGTGAAGAGAGGAATCTGAATATCACAGTCAGAACTAGGAGTGTTATTGCTTGTCTGGAACAAAAGCTTGCATACCTTACAGCTCTCCACGACCAGGGTGGGTGACCACACTCTAATGTCTTACCATCTACCACAAATTACATCTTCACCGCAAATTCCATTTACCTAAAGCAACCTCTCCAGACCTCACCTCTCATTCACTGTGGACACACTTCTAACACAGATAGCTAACTCACTACACTAAACTCCCCAGTCCTTTACCAGATAGCTAACTCACTACACTAAACTCCCCAGTCCTTTACCAGATAGCTAACTCACTACACTAAACTCCCCAGCCCTTTACCAGATAGCTAACTCACTACACTAAACTCCCCAGTCCTTTACCAGATAGCTAACTCACTACACTAAACTCCCCAGTCCTTTATCAGATAGATAACTCACTACACTAAACTCCCCAGTCTTTTACCAGATAGCTAACTCACTACACTAAACTCCCCAGTCCTTTACCAGATAGCTAACTCACTACACTAAACTCCCCAGTCCTTTACCAGATAGCTAACTCACTAAACTCCCCAGTCCTTTAACAGATAGCTAACTCACTACACTAAACTCCCCTTTACCAGATAGCTAACTCACTACACTAAACTCCCCTTTAACAGATAGCTAACTCACTACACTAAACTCCCCAGTCCTCATCGTCCTCGCCCATGTCCTTCAGCAAAACATTTGGCCCCAACACGTGGCAGAGTTGTGATCTCTCCCACCCTGCCTGCCACTGCAGTTCTAGGTCTTATACCCTCAAACACATTTTCTCCTTAACATCTTCAGCTTAAGTGACAAAGCCCCCCTAGTAGCAGGCACCAGCCGTGTGTCCCAATGATGCTGTGTAGGTGCAGTCAGCAGGAAAGAGTAATTGCACTGGGTGTTCAGGAGCTCCCTGAGATACATCGCACAGCTCAGGGCAGAACTGTCAGGGAAGGACTCCTGGGGAGACTAGAGGGGAGCGGTGGGTGTCGGGAGAGGGGAGAAGGGGAGGGAGGAGAGGGGAGAGGGGGAGGGGGAGAGAGGAGAGAGGAGAGGGGAGTGGTGTGTGGGGAGGGCTGTGTGCAGTAACTACAAATTTGGTCAGAAATCATTGATCTGTTGTAATGGCCAGATATATTATCTGATGAATGTGGTATTTAGTTGCCTGACACAAGAACAAGCCAGTTGATCTGAATATATCATAGAGTATCATAAATTGCTGTCTGTCTAGACAGAAAAATTACGTAGTTACTGTGCTTTGCCTTTGTAGGGCAGTAAATAGGGTGTTCACTCACTGCTGTACAATATAGAGAAAAACGGGGCAATTCAAGAGGGTGCTATGGAATTCATGTCAAAACGTAGTTTTCTTTGCCCTATGTCATTAGAAATTACATAGCATTAATCATTTGATTGTTCTCTAAAATATTATAACCTTAATATACTTGTACTTGACAGTGTTGATGAAATAAGAACCTTAATTTGCTGTGACCGTTGCTAGGTTACACTCTGCCGCTCTTGGTTGTATCACTTCCATATTTGGTGTTGTGAGGCGGTACCATTTGGAGGTGTTTCCACTGGTTGGACCAATCAAAATCAACTTGATACCTTTGTCATTTTCACCTTCAGATCCTTGGCTTTCAATGCCTATGTTGGCGATCAATCCACTTTGAGAGGGGCCATTTCTATGGCGATTTAAAGGGAAAGACTCAGAAATACACAATGAAATCAGGAACAGATTGTCTTCACGGAGGGTGGATATTGAAATTCAGTCCGATAGCTTTGAAATAAATATATATTTAGTCCCTATTTAGTTTTGTATTCAACAGATTTCATTTAGAAAAAGCCCATGTTTTCACTAATGAACCTGCAGCCACTAGTTAGCTTGTCAGTTGACATTCAAAGTTAGCGCCGTTCTGCCGCAGAGCAGCGCCACAGAGTTCTATTCAGCAGTGGCAACTTTTTGATCATGCCTGTGATGACATTCCAGAAGTCCCCACAAGAATAGTAAAGGAACAAAAATGTGATCAACTGGGGACATTTTGTTAGTCCTCACAAGGTCAAATGCTATTTCTAGTGGGTTTAGGGTTAAGAAGAATTAGAATTCGTTTTAGGGTTAGAATTAGGTTTAGGGTTAGGGTTAGGGTTAAGGTTAAGGTTAGGGTTAGGGTATGGGTTAGAGTTAGGGTTAGGGTTAGGGTCGGGGTTAGGGAAAATAGGATTTTGAATGGGACTGAATTGTGTGTCCCCACAAGGTTAGATATACAAACCTGTGCGTGTGTGTGTGTGTGTGTGTGTGTGTGTGTGCGTCATGCACGTTGATGTGTTGGTGTCAGTGTTCATGTGTTGACGTGTGTGTGATCTCAGCTTGGTGTTATGTTAGACTGTGACAGGCTCTGATGGAGAACTGATCACCAGGGAGCTTAGGATGTGTCACCATGTAAAAAAAGCTGTTACTCCAAATAAGTTTACAGTAGGGGGAGGATTGAAACATGTGACCTGAAAGTTGCTGTTCTAACAAGCTAGTCTCTTTCCACAGCCACTGTATCTTAGCAAGACTACTACCAAACTAACCACGACGAGACATGGGTTGGGGGAATCAGGCTTCACTTTGCTCTGAAGACCAGTGGTGGCTGGTGGGTGGAGATATTGAAGGACAGGCTCATTGTAACAGTATGAACCACAGGGAAACTATATCCTACATCTACCCCACCTCTGCTGTAGACAGAGTTTATACAGCACTGTGTGGGCCAGTAAGCTGAGGATGTGTGTCCCTGTCCTTGCTGTTGTTTGCTAGTCCAGTCACGAGGCAGGGGACTGGGCTTTGTGTCTGCGATGGTGAAGCGGTTTGAGACATCTGGCACCTGCTCCAGATGTGCTGTTTAATTACGACTGCCAGAGGTGTCTCCACGTTATTACCCTACTCAGCCCCGAGAGAGAGAGAGAGAGAGAGAGAGAGAGAGAGAGAGAGAGAGAGGGGGAGAGGGATTGGGTGTGTGTCAGAGAAAGAGAGAGAGATCATGTAGATGAAGAGAGAAATTGAGAGAAAGAGACAAAGTTTAAACCTTCCCCATCTGTTATGCAAATGTGTACTGTACAATTCATTATCTATTTTGGAGTGACAGTTCCTGAAACATTGATGAGCCACCATTTTAAGAGAAAATACACAATATTGAATATATAAATGAAACGTATGCTCAGACTAGTGTGTCAATTTACTTCAGATGACACATGGCGTACCTCAAGACAGAAACGTGCTTGAAAAGTATTTTTAGCTAAATGGCTTTTAGACATTTTGTTCTGCATCCAACTTATAATAGACATCCAAAAAAACATTGCAGACGAATGGAAGGAAGATACACAGTATCAAAAGTTCAGAAAAGCATAAAAAGCTTTGATCACAGCGTCAGACACACTGATAGGTTACAGTATGTACTACTAGTTAACACACTGATAGTAGAACAACATGTAGGTTACAGTATGTACTACTAGTTAACACACTGATTGTAGAACAACATGTAGGTTACAGTATGTACTACTAGTTAAGACACACTGATAGTAGAACAACATGTAGGTTACAGTATGTACTACTAGTTAACTCACTGATAGTAGAACAACATGTAGGTTACAGTATGTACTACTAGTTAACTCACTGATAGTAGAACAACATGTAGGTTACAGTATGTACTACTAGTTAAGACACACTGATTGTAGAACAACATGTAGGTTACAGTATGTACTACTAGTTAAGACACACTGATAGTAGAACAACATGTAGGTTACAGTATGTACTACTAGTTAACTCACTGATAGTAGAACAACATGTAGGTTACAGTATGTACTACTAGTTAACACACTGATAGTAGAACAACATGTAGGTTACAGTATGCACTACTAGTTAAGACACACTGATAGTAGAACAACATGTAGGTTACAGTATGTACTACTAGTTAACACACTGATAGTAGAACAACATGTAGGTTACAGTATGCACTACTAGTTAAGACACACTGATAGTAGAACAACATGTAGGTTACAGTATGTACTACTAGTTAAGACACACTGATAGTAGAACAACATGTAGGTTACAGTAGGTACTACTAGTTAACACACTGATTGTAGAACAACATGTAGGTTACAGTATGTACTACTAGTTAACACACTGATTGTAGAACAACATGTAGGTTACAGTATGTACTACTAGTTAAGACACACTGATAGTAGAACAACATGTAGGTTACAGTATGTACTACTAGTTAACACACTGATTGTAGAACAACATGTAGGTTAAAGTATGTACTACTAGTTAAGACACACTGATAGTAGAACAACATGTAGGTTACAGTATGTACTACTAGTTAACTC
Organism: Coregonus lavaretus; assembly: GCF_964263955.1. Taxonomy (NCBI): domain Eukaryota; kingdom Metazoa; phylum Chordata; class Actinopteri; order Salmoniformes; family Salmonidae; genus Coregonus; species Coregonus lavaretus. The sequence continues at coordinate 4,512 of NW_028163120.1, read as the reverse complement.
AATGATAGTAGAACAACATGTAGGTTACAGTATGTACTACTAGTTAACACACTGATTGTAGAACAACATGTAGGTTACAGTATGTACTACTAGTTAAGTCCTATCCTCTATCCTGTTGTGTACTCTAAACTGATGGGATGGGAAGAGGGATTTTAATTACCCAAGCCCCTGAGGGGCAGAGAGGGCCTATCTACTGCCATCTGTGCACACACACACACACACACACACACACACAAACACACACATACACACACACACAAATACACACACATTCTCACACTAGAAACTAGATTAATAGATCAGTAGTAACAGTTGGAGAGAGGAAGAAAGAGGGGGTCTCTGAGGTAGAGCGGGAGACAGACAGAGTCTCTGAGGTAGAGGGAGACAGACAGACAGGGTCTCTGACGTAGAGACGGAGACAGACAGGGTCTCTGAGGTAGAGAGCCAGACAGACATGGTCTCTGAGGTAGAGAGGGAGACAGACAGGGTCTCTGGGATAGAGAGGGAGGCAGACAGGGTCTCTGAGGTACAGAGGGAGACAGACAGGGTCTCTGATGTAGAGAGGGAGACAGACAGGGTCTCTGAGGTACAGAGGGAGACAGACAGGGTCTCTGAAGTAGAGAGGGAGACAGACAGGGTCTCTGATGTAGAGAGGGAGACAGACAGGGTCTCTGAGGTACAGAGGGAGACAGACAGGGTCTCTGGGATAGAGAGGGAGGCAGACATTGTCTCTGAGGGAGAGAGGGAGAGAGGGAGACAGACATGGTCTCTGATGTAGAGAGGCAGACAGACATGGTCTCTGAGGTAGCGAGGGAGATGGACAGAGTCTCTGAGGTAGAGAGGGAGACAGACAGGGTCTCTGAGGTAGAGAGGGAGACAGACAGGGTCTCTGAGGTAGAGAGGGAGACAGACAGGGTCTCTGAGGTAAAGAGGGAGACAGACAGGTTCTCTGAGGGAGAGAGGGAGACAGACAGGGTCTCTGACGGAGAGATAGAGATAGACACGGTCTCTGAGGGAGAGAGGGAGACAGACAGGGTCTCTGAGGTTGAGGGAGACAGACAGAGTATCTGAGAGAGAGAGAGACAGACAGGGTCTCTGATGGACAGAGGGAGACAGACAGGGTCTCTGAGGTAGAGAGGGAGACAGACAGGGTCTCTGAGGTAGAGAGGGAGACAGACAGGGTCTCTGAGGTAGAGAGGGAAACAGACAGGGTCTCTGAGGTAGAGAGGGAAACAGACAGGTTCTCTGAGGGAGAGAGGGAGACAGATGGTCTCTGAGGTAGAGAGGGAGACAGACAGGGTCTCTGAGAGAGAGAGGGAGACAGACAGGGTCTCTGAGGTAAAGAGGGAGACAGACAGGGTCTCTGACGGAGAGGGAGACAGACAGGGTCTCTGAGGGAGAGGGAGACAGACAGGGTCTCTGAGGTTGAGGGAGACAGACAGAGTATCTGAGAGAGAGAGAGACAGACAGGGTCTCTGATGGACAGAGGGAGACAGACAGGGTCTCTGAGGGAGAGGCAGCAGAAGTGATAGCTATGGAGTGAGTGACGGACTGAGAGACTGTAACTATGTGTTAGATACTGGTTGAGAAATTGAGTGAGTGATGGACTGAGAGATAAAATGAGTAGAGGTAGAAATGGAGTGAGTGACGATCTGAAAGACGGTAGGTATGCATGAGATACTGATTGAGAGACTGAATGAGGAGAGGGAAGATTCGGGGTGGGTGAGAGGCTAGGATAGGGCAGGATAGCACAGGATAGCGCAGGATAGGGCAGGATAGGGCAGGATAGGGAAGGGCAGGATAGGATAGGGCAGGATAGCGCAGGATAGTGCAGGATAGGGCAGGATAGGGAAGGGAAGGGCAGGATAGGATAGGGCAGGATAGCGCAGGATAGGGCAGGATAGGGCAGGATAGGGAAGGGCAGGATAGGGAAGGGCAGGATAGGATAGGATTAGTGGTGTGTTGTATTGTATTCTACCTGCTGAAGTCTCAGTCCCCCAGGGCTCCAGGGATAGATCATCTAGCAGGCCATTCCTCCCACTAAGCACAGGGGATCAACCACTCCATTCATTACCCAACACTCACATACACGCTCACACAAAGTGCTGAGGTAGACACAGACACACACAGACACACGGGGGGGAACACACTCAGTCTCTCACATGGACAGTGCAACGGTACTGTCTCTCTCACCTGGATGGGCATAGTTCAATGGTATTGTCTCCCATATGAACACAGTCTCTCACTCTGAGACACACACAGTGTTATAGTGTAATTTCAATACATTTGATGTAATGGTGCTTTCTCTCTCTATCACTCAGACTCATACAGTACAATACATGTTGCTGATTCACTCCTTCCTGTCCTCTACCTTCCTGTCATCACTCCTCCTCACATCAAACTCCCACTCGTCTTTGACCATGGGTGATATGACACCTTCACCACCTCTCCTCCTTCACTGTATTCCTCTCTCATCCCTCCCTCATCCCCCTCTCATCCCCTCTCATCCCCCTCTCATCCCCCTATCATCCCCCTCTCATCCCCTCTCATCCCCCTATCATCCCCCTCTCATCCCCTCTCATCCCCTCTCATCCCCCTCTCATCCCCTCTCATCCCCCTATCATCCCCTCTCATCCCCCTCTCATCCCCTCTCATCCCCTCTCATCCCCCTATCATCCCCTCTCATCCCCTCTCATCCCCCTCTCATCCCCCTCTCATCCCCTCTCATCCTCCTCTCATCCCCTCTCATCCCGTTTCTCATCCCCTCTCATCCCCCTCTCATCCCCTCTCATCCCCCTATCATCCCCTCTCATCCCCCTCTCAACCCCTCTCACCCCCTCTCATCCCCCTCTCCCCCTCTCATCCCCCTCTCATCCCCTCTCCCCCTCTCATCCCCCTCTCATCCCCTCATCCCACTCTCATCCCCTCTCATCCCCCTCTCATCCCCTCTCATCCCCTCTCCCCCTCTCATCCCCCTCTCATCCCCCTCTCCCCCTCTCATCCCCCTCTCATCCCCTCTCCCACTCTCATCCCCTCTCATCCCCTCATCCCACTCTCATCCCCTCTCATCCCCCTCTCATCCCCTCTCATCCCCTCTCATCCCCCTCTCATCCCCTCTCATCCCATCTCATCCCCTCTCATCCCCCTCTCATCCCCTCTCATCCCGTTTCTCATCCCTCACTTTCCCGCTCTCCTCTTCTTTGATATACGGCTCCTATCCCTTCAGTTCATTTAGTGGTCTGATTCCCCTGTCATAAAACATGTGTGCAGGACTTCGGCAAATTTACGAGGAGCCGCTCAGCTCGGCCCAACCCAGCCCGTCAGAACCTTGCATTACACTGATCTGATTTACGATAGGCCCAAACTGGGTAGTAACTCACACTGCCGTGACGGTTTATTGGCTAGCGTGTTCACTCCGCCCTCGACTGAATGGCCACTTTGACCTTCTCTGGTAACTCCATGCCCTCTGGGGGGAAGCGAGGGCTTTCAAAAAAGAACTGGGACCTCGTTTTGAAAGGAGAAAATCCTAAATAAGAATAATTTATGGAGATAACATACGAAAACCTACTAATGTCCACTTTGAGTGCTTGATGTTCGATTGAGCTCACTTACAGCAAAGTCATTAGAATGTGATTCAACTTGCAGGTTTTAATACTGAAATATCAAGAGTGTTGGAAGCGGTATATGTCGCTGTGCTCAACCCTGTCAATGTGAAAAGTCTTAGAGGCTCCCTGTATAATAAGGTTCCCTGTCAGAAATCACTTTTAAGTCACCATCTACTTTCTGTTCTGAGTAGAGTGAGCTCAGGTAAATTGCCTCAGCGAGTCAAGCTTTTCCCATAAAACATGTGACTTTCTGATTTTAAGCGCTCTGAGTGGGAGAGAGAACAATCTGTGAGTGCGTGTAGCACGCAGCACCTGCTATTTCAAAACAAAGACTCAGAGAGAAAGAGAGAGAGCGAGAGAAAGAGAGAAAGAGAGAAGAGAGAGAGAGAGAGAGAGAGAGAGAGAGAGAGAGAGAGAGAGAGAGAGAGAGAGAGAGAGAGAGAGAAAGAGAAAGAGAGAGAGAAAGAGAAAGAGAGAGAGAAAGAGAGAGAAAGAGAGAAAGAGAGAGAGAGAGCGAAAGTGAGAGAGTGAGAGAGTGAGAGAGAGAGAGAGAGAGAGAGAGAGAGAGAGAGAGAGAGCGATAAAGAAAGAGAGAGAGAGAAAGAGAGAGAGAGAGAGAGAGAGTGAGAAAGAGAGAGAGATAAAGAGAGAGAGAGAGAAAGAGAGAAAGAGAGAAAGAGAGATAGATAGATAGATAGATAGATAGATAGATAGATAGATAGATAGATAGATAGATAGATAGATAGATAGATAGATAGATAGATAGATAGATAGATAGATAGATAGATAGATAGATAGATAGATAGATAGATAATAATAATAAATAATAATAATTGGTCATTTAGCAGACGCTCTTATCCAGAGCAAATAGGGTTAAGTGCCTTGCTCAAGGGCACATCGACAGATT